>NC_054576.1:1762088-1934588 GCF_017654505.1 Polyodon spathula
TCTCTCTCTCTCTCTCTTTCACTGTCACTTTTTTAAGATTTAATCTGTGCTCAGTGTTAAAAGCTCCTTAGTTGTTAAACGTGTTTCTGTGAAAGTGTATGTCAGAGAAATCTGTGTGTGTCTTATTGTGTGTGTGTGTGTCTGAGTGTGTGTGTCCCAGTATGTGTGGGTGTGTTTCAGCGTGTGTGTCTTAGTCTGTGGCACTCAGTGTTTGTGTCTTAGTTTGTATGTATCTGTGTGTGGGGGTGTGTGTGTGTCTCACTGTGTCAATGTGTTTTTGACACTGAATGTATTAAGTTTCTTTTAGTATGCATTCAGCAGTAAGCAGCTATAGTAAAGTGAACAGTTTCTTGATAGATTTCTTGATAAGGTCTTTTTTCCTCTGAGTGTGTGTGTGTCTCTCCCTTCTCACCTCTATGCTTATAAAAGCCTGCACATTGCCCTGAGCTGTTTAATAATCACAGATTTCATCCCTAAAGAATTTGTTCAACTGAACTACCAGAGAGGAGCGACATGGTGCTCCGAAAATAATCTAAAAATAGCTTTCTGACTTGTGCACTGAAAATCCCCTCTGAGAAAAAATACTGAGTCAAAAAAATAGATTTTCAGAGTGACGGCCAGCCAGCCAGCCTCCATACACCCCAGATTCTACAGCCAGCCAGCCTCCATACACCCCCCAGATTCTATAGCCAGCCAGCCTTCATACACCCCCAGATTCTATAGCCAGCCAGCCAGCCAGCCAGCCCCAAATTCTAATCATTAACCTGGGCTAAAGAATATCTAGAAAACGACTTATGCAATTGCGATGAAACTTGGTTTTATTATTAAACTACATTATTTAACTGATTTGTAAACTACATTCATATTAACACAGCTAGCTAAGAACATTTTTAAACGTTGGGAGGGAACAGTGGTGATGTTAATAAAGCCATTAAGAGGTAAGAGAACGGATTTTAAAGATGGTTATCGCTCATTTAAAGAGGGAGCGGTGGTATGTTGACAAAGCTGAGTAAGAAATCGCGTTTAAAGTCTGCTAGCTGTCAGTGGAAGCTGCTGTATCGCTAAGGAATAATTGAGCAGGTTGAGAGAGAAGCTTTAGATATTCAGAGTGACGCAGCACAGAGGCTGGGTAATTGGGACACTGCAGAAAGCTGCATTATAACTGAAGCACCTCCACATGAAGGAGAAACTGCAAAATAACCTGAGTTACATATATATAGTTATATATATGGATGGATGGGCTTCAGTGAGTTACAGGAAAACAATTCCATCGAGGGTTTCTGTGATGTCATGAACCACGAGAGCGAGGGCGGAGTTTCTAAACTGTCACAGAGACCCGAGATGGGATTGTTTTCCTGTCACTCACTGAAGAGGCCCGTGTATTATTTCTTCTAACCCTCGGACCCCCTCGCGATGCTGATATTAAAGAAGACGAGGTTCAGAGGGTCAGTCGGGTGTTTTTTTAAGCGTCGTGTTTCAGGGCTGTGCAGACATTCCATCTCGTTATCTGTTAGCGCTTCGGCTTTATTTGGATGATTCGCCTTTATCTTGTTTTAATTTCCCGTTCCTCTCCGGTTTCTCTGAGAGACGAACGTATGAACATTTCTTGAACATTACTGTAGTATTGTATATTACACACACACATCTATGTTATATAATGCAGGTTAGTCCAGTACATATTTCAATATATTTCAGCATAATTTTAAAATATGTATTAATGTATTCCTTTAAGAATACACCATTAATATATTTCAGCATGTAAAGTATATTTCGAAATGTCATCAAAATATATTGCAATGTAGACTTGTAATACTATTTTGGAATATACAGTGTGGAGCATATCCCAATATATATATATATATATTCAAAAGTATCTCCCACTCTTTTAAATTTACTAGAAACTGTGTCCAGGTGGAATTTTAAATACAATTAATAATGTGTCATTTTACAAATACAATGAAAAATAAATTGATGTATACTGTATATATTGTGAAAATTACAATATGTATTTTATATTCTGGAAGCAATATATTGATCAATATTTTAAGGGATGCTGAAATACACGTGAATATGAATGAGGGTGAATTGCTCTATAAAACTTTTATTTAGTCAGTGCTGCTTTAAGCATGAATGCATGAGCTGCTCTTCAGTTCTACCTGCCTGTAACACAGACACGCTCATCCATCTTTATAAATATTAGAGACAGTGCCATCTAGCGGTCAAAAACTCTGCATCACGTTTATTTTGATGGCAGTACACTAGCTGGGCACTAGATGGCTTTTGCTCACATAAAGACATACCTGGCTATTTTTTTAGAACCTGTACTAATTTAGTGATGGCCCGCCATTTGATCATGGTCTGGACTCCACAAGGTGCTGGAAGGTGTCTCCAGGGCTCCATTCAGTCCTTAATATTCATTGCAGAGGATTGTGATGACGAATCATTGAAACAATAGGATTGAGACCATTGTGGGAACCGTGGAAGAAGTCTCTGTCATGCTCCTCATACCGTTCAGAATGCTGGCAGGTGGTGGGGCATTATTTAAAGAACCCATCAGCATTGTTGGGTGAAGTATTGGTCTTCCAGAGTAATGAAGGGACCCAGGGCATTTCAGGAGAACCTGCCCCACACCAGGGCCCATGCCAAACCCAATCAGGGAGATCAGGTGGTCTAACAAACCATGGCTCGGCGAGATGACTTGAGGCTGGCTAGTGGTTTGCTGTTAGTAGTCTTAGCTTTTACAATATGCTAAACACAGGTTTATTAACTGACCTTGAAGATTCCATCTCTTTTGTGTGAATCGTGTGGCATGGACAATACAACCCTGCTTGTGTTACGATTATAAAACATTCTAGAACTGAATAGGGAGCGGAGGAGGGAGAGGGAGGCTAAAAGAGGGGGCAGTTCAACAAGAATGAAAAAGAGAGGGAGAGGTTGAGAGGGAGAAGATGAAAGGGAGAGAGAAGAATAAAGAGGGAGGGGAGAAAAGGAAAGGATGAATGTTTGAGATAGAGGGAAGGAAGAGACAGGGGATTTGAAAGTGAAATAAACTTGCAATTTTCTGCTTGAGCTGCTGTCTCCTCTTCAGTGGTTTTCTCTGTGTTTAATCAACTGATAGAACCCAGGATTGTTGCCCCCGGGGAGAGATTTACTTCTAAAGTATGATGTTGTTTCATTAATTTATATCGTTCCCTTTCAATTCGAAGATGACCGTCAAACGAAAACTCTTGGGAAAGTGTACCAAAGCCTTCGCGAGGGAGAATGAGTGGACAGCACATGAGGGGCATCTCGCTACTGCCTTCTAGTGTTGGTGGTGTGAGCTTACAACTTCAAAGAACCTGGTGCCTATCGAAGGCATAGAGGCATCTACGACATTAAGTGGGAAGAACCTGGTAAATGTATGCAAAGTAGCCCAGCTAGCTGCAGTACAAATATCAGTCAATGAGGCACCTCTAAAGAGTGCCCATAACATAGCCACACCTCTGGTAGAGTGCGCAGCCACCCTGCCAGGTGGGGGTAGGCTGGCATTAGTACACACAGTAGAAACTGCGTCCACAATCCAATGGGAGAGTCGCTGCTTAGAGAGGGCTTGGCCGCACGTCTGTTCGGCATCACAGACTAAGAGCTGGTCAGACTGCCACAGCACCCTCATTCTATCCACCATAGATGGAATTTAACCTTCTGTCCAACTCCTCACCCCTAGTTCCAGCGCCCTTGTGTGGGTGATGAAACCCTGTACAATTGGAATATAGTGGAGGCGGTCACATGTCACACTTCACATTTTCCCATATGCCTTGAGAACCATGCAACTGTCATTAAACTTGACATTTAACACGGTTTATCAAGTTATTGAGCATATTAGACTCTGTGGATATGGGGAGGTGCCTGTCAGAGATATGCTCAGGCCTAAATTTAAAATCTGATCCGAACCCCCACCGGACCAAAGAAAGAAAACTAACAGTGAATTTAAGAGCTGTGTTTTAATACTGTATGTTCAGTCATTTTTTTTTCTTTTAAACAAATGCATATAGTTTACTACAGGACAAAGTTATATTATTATTATTATTATTATTATTATTATTATTATTATTATTATTATTATTATGCATTTGTATAGGACTGGCTGTTAAAAATTTGATGACATTGGTGTTTTGCTACAGTTAAGACCCGTCCACGCAGCATTTGTTGACAGGCTGCACAAAATGTCAGCAAAGATGATTATTGGTTGTTAGTTGCGTTGGGAAATTAATTATATCCTCTAGTTACTTGGTAAAGCCCGACGACTCAGCGTTTGACAGGCTGCACTAAACGAATAAGCGGGTTTGTGAGACGATAAATAGAGAGGTCATTTCTCAAAGAAGCCGCGGTGCGTGGGGAGAGCTTTTTCCAAAAACCGTGAAGCAGGAATTGAGTTTTAGAAGCACTTGCACGCAGAGAAAGGAAAAAAAAATAGTCTCTTAAAATTAAAAAATACCATAATCCACTCATTGATAACACTATACCGACACGACCCGAGACCGAACCATCATATCAAATTACACCCGACCTGAACCCTATGTCGAGTCCTGTCGGGCTCAGGTTGGGGTGCAAGGGTCTTGTCCCCGCCCAATTTTCCTATCTAGTCTGTTTGGCTGCCTGTGCATCCACCTGTGTGTTACATTATTTTCTGTATACGGGGAGCTTATCAAACTGTGATGCATTCGATGCTAATTCTGCTTCTCTGCTGTTCTGTGCATGCTTTTGATGCAAAACAACAATTTGTTTTTGAATGTTCAGTGGTGGGTTTGTGGATGTATCTGACGGGCTTGTTGTCATGGCTACAGCAGGGCTGTACTGTCCTTGGAAGGTCATTAATAGATTATAAAGTCGTTGTTAGATTATGAGAAGGTCTCTCTCTCTCTTCTGATGTTTGTTTATAAGTGATGCTTCTGTAATCTGCTTAGGCATTGAGTTTGAACTCCATTCACCAGCAGCAGCTTGGCTTCAAATAATACCCACAATTTACAGACTATACAGGAGAGGAGAGACTGTCTGTACAGAGAATGAGAGACCGTCTGTACAGAGAATGAGAGACTATTTACATAGGGGGGGAGAGGCTGAAAAGATACCTCTCTCTCTCTCTCTCAGAAAGACAGAGCCCCACAATCCTGTTCATTTTGACACTGAAATATAATTCCTTCTTCTTCGTGCCTGCGTTAGTTTATATTCTTCAAGGGTTTATTTCATTTTGTTTTCTGTTGTTTTTCACTGCTGTATAATATAGAAAACTATGGAGATTGAAAAATGAGGGGAACTGTTTGAATCATTGCCACTATATACAAGATACTGGTATTTGATAAAAAGAAATAGGCAGTGTGTGATCAGTATTGTATCACTGTTTTTTTTTTGTGACCTTTCAGGGGTCAAATCCCCTGATAAGTTCTTTAAAATGATTTTTAAATGAACTTTTTTGAATCACAACAGCAGGAATCTATTGATGTTCAGTATATATAGAACCACAGAGATCTCTCTAGTGCATCATTGTATGCAAACCGCAATTACAGCACACTTTCAGATCATTTCAGATCATAACCCTCTTATTAGGTTTCAGGTCTATTTGACCCAACTTTCGTTTCCAATCAGCTTAAATGCTATTTTTCTTTTCATTTTCTGTATAATTTTTTGTGACTTTTCCTAAGTTGGGGTCATGAACTTATACACAGAAAACAGAACCTTTGAGATGTTTATTTTCTTTTTTAGAACAGGTCATGTGTACAAATAAGATGTTTCGGGTCACTGTGACCCCCTGGCGTTTATCTATGTAGCAGGAATAAAGCAAACTTCTTGAACTTGTTATAACTTGTTAACTATTATTGTTATTATTATCACCTGTCTGGAGATATTTATAAACAAAAAAAACAATATATATCTACAAGGCAGAGCCTAATTTTCTGTCAGCAGCAGCATCTCACTGGTAAAGACACTCCAGAATGAAAAGCTCCCAGGCTGGCAGTCAAAGAAGTTTTATCACAGCTCCTGGACTAAAAGAGCAGAAAAGAGTCAAACCTTTGCACATAAAAACAGTTAATCAATTTAAGGCTGTTTGAATTAGTTTGAAATTGCATCGGGTCAAATATGACCCAACATAACAGTACTGAATGTAATAGGAGGGTTAACTGAATCATCAACCTGCTCTAATAGAAGCTGCGTGTTGCTTTTTTTCTGCAGTGTTGTACTTGGCAGCTGAGATGATTTGTGTAGTGTCAGCTCACCTGAACAGACTGCATTACCCTGATAAACCAACTGCTTTATTTATGAGGACACATCAAGTGAAAGTTATGGGTCAGAACGCAATGTTAAAAGGTTGCCTCACCTATGGAAACTCCAAGTAGGATTCATATTGCTTCAGGATGTCAGGTATTATTTAAATGGAATACGCGTGTGTGGCAGGCTGGCGAGTATATAGAGGCCCAGAAACAGACTGCAGTTCAAAAAATACTCATTTTATTATAAATAAACACAAAAATAAAGTGCACAAGGGCAAAACAAAGATCTTTAAACACAAATAGAAAGACAAAAAAAAAAAAAAAAACTTACAAAAAAAAAAAATAAGGTTTCCAGGCTGGGCAATGCCTTCACCAGATTCACAAAATTTAAAAAATCTCAAACAACAACCACCAACCTACTTCCTCAGCTCCCCCCTCCCAAATGGGGAGCAGAGGCCTCCTTTTATGTCAGGTGGCTGGGTGCTGATTGATCATTAATTAAACTAATCATCTAATCAACCCCAACCACCTGAACATAATAAACCCAGGCAGGTAGGGGAAATTAACCCCATCCCTGCCAATTTAAAAAGGGCAGAGCTTTGCTCTGCCACAGCGTGTTAATCACCCAACGCAAAGCACGCACTCCTTTGCCCTTGTCTGCACAGTTACTGAGTGCCAATCAATACCAATCAGTGTGCTCTAATATAGAACCTGTCGTGATCAAACTAACTAATTATTTGGCATGTTATTTTATCTGTTTGAAATCATTTTGACTGTAAATTCACAATCAGAGCTTTTAGTATGATGAACATTATCACGTATATATAACATTATGTAGTCTTTAATACATGAATATATATATATATGATATTATATATATATATATATATATATATATATATATATATATATATATATATATATATATTATATATGGATTTACAGATGGACGACCCCCTCCTCCTCGCACAAAGTGTTCTCGAAATAAGAAGGCAAACTAACGCTAGCGCAGGGCTTCCCAAACTCGATCCTGGGGACCCCCTGTGGCTGCTGGTTTTCAATCCAACCCAGCTCTCAATTAAGTAACTAGACCCTTTATTGAACTGATAATTTGCTTAATTAGACCATTTTACTTGTTTTCAGCTCTTGAACAGTTTGCAGATTTCAAGTTAGCTATAACATTTGATTAGTAACTTGATCTACAACTGTTTAAGAGCTGAAAACAAATGAAAAGGTTTAATTAAGCAAATTATCAGTTCAATGAAGGGTCTAGTTAATTGAGAGCTGGGTTGGAGTTAAGGAGAGCTTGGTAGGAATGAAAACCAGCAGCCACAGGGGGTCCCCAGGACCGAGTTTGGGAAGCTAGAGGAACAAAGCTGTATTTAAACACCAACCTTCTTTCTGTCTTCCCTTTATGGAATAAAAATTGATTTCTGTGCCTTCTACCATCATGACTGAAATCAATCCTTTGCGTGACTTTTTAAAAGTCAACGACACCCGTGCCTTCTGCCAGTTCTGTTGTCAACTCAATGCTTGTCTTCTTTCTATTCCTTACATACTGTACATACAGACCGACACAAAGACACAGACCTTCACACACAGAGACAGACAAGCAAACACACACACACACACTCACACACACACACATACACACACACACACACACACACACACACACACACACACACACACACACACACACACACACACACACACACACACACACACACACACACACACACACACACACACACACACACACACACACACACACACACACACACACACACACACACTGACAGACACACACACACACATACTCACAGAGACACACACACACACACACACACACACACACACACACACACACACACACACACACACACACACACACACACACACAGACACACACACACACACACTGACACACAGACACACACACACACACACTCACACACAGAGACACACTCACAGAGACACACACACACACACACTGACACACAGACAGACACACACACACACACACTCACACACACACACACACACACACACACACACACACACACACACACACACACACAGACACACACTCACAGAGACACACACACACACACACACACACACACACACACACACACACACACACACACACACACACACACACACACACACACACTCACACACAGAGACACACTCACAGAGACACACACACACACACACACACACACACACACATACACACACACACACACACACACACAGACACACACACACACACACACACACACACACACACACACACACACACACACACTCACAGAGGCACACACACTGTGTTCATTTCACCCTAATGAGCATTGATGGGTATCGATTTGCTTCAGAACTCTGTGCCATTGAACCTTTTCAGTGTTATTGACACTCTTAAGAGAAAATAACAAATCACCTTTGACATTTTTCAAGGAGTCTTGTAAAGTATTGATCTTTTTTCGAAAAGAATGAAACTATTGTAACTTAGCTGCACCCACAATGATTGAGGCAGCATCTCTAATTTTCAATCGCCATGTCACCAGCAGTGATTCAGACACTACCACTGAGTCTTTGTTAAGGTGCTTTGACTTTCAGGAGCTGAAAGTTGCCTGCCACTGATATATGTAACACACTCTAGTTCAGACTTCTTTACAGAAGTAAGAGCTAGCAGTATCTTGTGATGTGACTTTTTTTGTTGCTGGCAATAAGCTAGCTGTGCACTAGATGGTGCTTACTAATATAAAGACACTCTGTCTGATCTAGTCTACTATCTAGTCTATATCAATGGCAGGCAACTAAAACAGCTCCTGAACTCCGAGTCAAAGCATCTTAACACACTCCTTTCAACAGCTTCCTTCCTGTCATTAACCAATCAGCCTCTTCCTCTGTTGACTGACAATGCTTTGAACCAATAACGAGACCCAGAAAAACTTGGTGACTTAGGAAGTGAAGCAGTAGCAGATTTACCAGATGGCAAGGCTAGCAACTTTCTTTAACATAGTGCCAGATTTTAAAAATAAATGAATGCGGTTCTTTCAAAACTGCACATTTGAGCCCTGTCCAGTTTAACAGGCAGTGTTGAGACTGTCGGTGAGATGCAGATAAAAACTGTCAAGCCATCCATGCAGACGAGGCTGGTTCTTTTGCATAGCGGTTAAGACACTCGTTTTGCAGGGTTACTGGTTCAAGTGCAACCCCCACTCTGCTACAGCAACAAAGTACAAAACAGGAACAAGGTAACAAAATTATTCCATTAGCTGCAATGCTTTTTGGAAGAGGCATTCAGCTCTGTCTGAGCATGTGCTGCTCCCAGCGTGTTGCTTGAGCTGCTACACACAGAAATAGAAATTAGCAAACTCCTTTTTTTAGACACAAAACTCGCATGGGAGTCAGCCTGCCGATTTTACACAAATAATTCATTCATCCTCCTGGCAGAGCTTCCTGAAAGGCAAAGCAGCTGGTAAAACAAGCTAGTCAGTGATGCCCACTGCCAGAGATGGGCGAGCAGAGGGGCATATACCCACAGTACAGAATAATAAGTAAGAAGTAGTGGTGTTTTAATTGTTGTGTTTAAGATGGCACATGCAAATGAGGTGTTGGCAAAATGACTGATTTATAATATATAGAAGAGCTTGTTGTGCGCTCAAGGTGTTCAACGTGCAACAGATTGAAAGATGCCCCAACTATCAAAAACCGATACTAAATAATGTTAATATTGCGTTTCATTACAATTTATTAAGCTGTTCTGCAGATATGGGCAAAAACAGAAGTGTGACAGAAAGCCTTCTCCTGTCCCCAGAATCTGCTAACTAATTTCTATGCAGGTTTCATCCCAATGCAAGCACTACAGAGTCAACTTTGCCATGGCTAATCCTTTTATATGATATTGAAATATATTCAAATGAAGGAAAGAACATGGAATTGGGCGGGGAACTGGAATGCAAAGCAGGCGCAAACATTCGAATGAGATGTGAGGATTTTGCCCTGCACTTGGGCAATTGCTGACCCTCCAGAAACTCTGCACCTCCTCTTACAAGGTGCAAACCATCGCAGAAGGGCAAGACAGAGAAGACCCTGCATATTTCCGGAGGATGAGGTTGTAAGGCATTATCGTCTCGCTAGACCTAATAGCTCAATTTCACCTTTTTATCACCTGGTTCAGTCCTCCTGTTAGCACCGACAGACTGATGTTGATGTTTTCCTCTATAGAGGACCATATGGCCTTTGGCAGCATGGCTGATGTTGGCTGAGGCTTTTCCAAATAACTCAATGTCATGCTGAGTCACCTGAGGTTTAAGGACTAACTCCTGCTCCATGATCAATAAACAGCACCAGCTAATTCTGCAGCACAGTGACAGCACTTTGACAGCATTGCTTCAACCAGCGTTTGACATTCGTTATAGGAATCCTAAATCAATACAGACCATTAAAATAAACAGACTCTGGACAGTCACACTAAGACATTGAGGTTCAGAGACGTCTACCGGGACAAAGTCTTATTTGCTGCCGGGAGGTGGCAGTCATTTTTAACCCTTTAATGACTGACTGATTCCATCACTTCAGTCATACACATCTGTGGCCAAAAGTTTTGCATCACCAAGATTTTTAGCATTGAGAGACAATTTAAAATAAAACACACACAAACATAATTTAGATCTTTTATTTAACATCATGCAATCAAAGAAAGTAAAAAATGATATCTCAAAAGTCTACAGGAAGCCATAATAGTAATACAGTATTTCATGTTCTATTGTCACATTTTTTTCATTTTGGCCAGAGCTGTACATCTTAAATGTGAACATATATATATATATATATATATATATATATATATATATATATATATATATATATATATATATATATATATATATATATAGTATATATATGTGAAAGATATTATATTATTATTATTATTATTATTATTATTATTATTATTATTATTATTATTATTATTAATTATGATTCTCTGCTTGAATTGATATCTGTCAATAGAACAATAATTATTAGTGAATGTGTAATGATGTTGCAGGCGCTAATGAGAGGGAAGAGAATGGGTTTTAAAGTGAATTAATGAAGCTATTCAACTTGTCTTAATTGCACATTAAGCCTAGTCGCTTCTAATTGCATCTGGACGATCGATAGCTAATGAGGAAATCGATCTGTTTTAAATGTTAATTATGACAACAGAGCTTCCATTGAATTGCTTTTTAAAAGGAGAAGTGAGAAACAAATGGTTTGCAAAAGTTTACAACAACCAGCTCCCCTAAGTTTCACACTTTATAGTTTCATATTATACAGCAGTGGCACCAGCAATGATTCAGACAGTGCCCTCTGAGTTTTCAAGCAAGAGAAGTTGTCTATCTCACTTTCTCCACTATAACGAAGTGTGTAAGAGTTGGGGAATTTTTTTCTTACCTAGTTTTTCAGTATTTTCAGCATATTTAAAACAAAACTAATATTGCATTATGTAAGATTCTAAATGTGTTTTCAACATGTGAGCTCAAGGATACGCATTTGTTGATCTTTGATGAGAATGTAAACAAACTGGGCAGCCAGCAGTTTGAGTTGGCTGCACAGGTGGCTGAACGATGCAGTAATCCGCTTTCAGTGTCAGATTGAGAAGGACTAGGGGACTGTCTCTCTGCTGCTTTATATAATCCGCAGAACTTGGCCGTCTGCCAAGCTACGAAATCAAGACAGGTGGCACAAACATGTTATTGGCATTGAATATGACTTGAGAAGAAAAAAGTCATGTTACAAAATAAATACAAAGCATTATGTCTCGTTCCTGCCTTTCACCGTCCCCTGGAGGACTGCCTTCCAATCTGGGGGGCTAGGTAGTGCAGACAAACAGACAGACAGACAGACAGACAGACACACAATCATGTTCAGTTTAACAGACACACAGACACATACAGACAGACAGAGCCCCGCAATCTTGTTCAGTTTGACAGACAGACAGACACACACACAGACAGAGCCCCACAATCCTGTTCAGTTTGACAGACAGACAGACAGACAGACACACACACACACACACACACACAGACAGACAGACAGATCCCCACAATCCTGTTCAGTTTAACAGACAGAGGTCTAATTCACTAGCCTCTCTCTTCTGCCTTTCACCTTCTCTGGAGGCCTAGGTTCTCTGATAAGAAGGGGAGGCGCTGGGTTTTGATTTAGGAATCATTTGGGAAAGTTTATTGAAGTTGTTTGTCAGAGAGGAAAGCATTGCTGCGCAGTATTGGAGTGTAATGACATTACAGCATGTGACATTTATCAAGTTCAGAGACGGCAAGCCTGCTGGGTTTATTTAGTGCTGCCATTATTGGAATTAGAAAACTTCTGTGGATTTATTGAAAAGTGTAATAACAGGGAGGTTTCGATCGACAAACAACTGCAGACATTGCCCTTTGTCACATGGTGGACGTGTCTCACACATTTAAAATGTCTGCGTCTCCTTTACCCTATCAGAGTTCCTCTCACATGGCACCCTGTACACTTGCTTTCTTCTAATTCAGTTTCTCTTTAGATCAATAGTTGCCAAACTAACATGGTTCACATTTGGAAATGTGTCATTGTCCTGATTGATCCTGCTCTGAATATCGTTTAGATGGGTGGCATTGTTTGCAATGCCCATGTCCTCGATTGCAGCCTCCTGTCCTGTGAAGAGTCGTCCTCTGCCACTAGAAGGACGTTTTTTTCCAGTTCTAAGTATGGATGGAACATTGACAGATGGGAGATACAATATCGATGAAAGCAAAACTGTACTTTTACTAAATCACTACAATACACTACAGAGGACTGAAGCAACTGTTGATCTGATGAGATTGGGTTGCGCCCGCTGCCCAGCTTCTCTCATGGTCAGTCCATGGTTGATTACATGATCAAGGACGGTTGCTAGTGTCTCATTTGATAGATTATCTTCTTCTTCTTCTTCTTCTTCTTCTTCTTCTTCTTCTTCTTCTTCTTCTTCTTCTTCTTCTTCTTCTTCTTCTTCGTCTCTTCTTCTTCTTCTTCTTCTTCTTCTTCTTCTTCTTGTCTACCCTCTCTTACCTGTTCCATTATTCTCCCACAACTGACAGTTCACCTGTGGCCCCTTTTATTTATGATTTAATATCTGCTAGATGATCAATTTGAGCACATCAAGCAATTTGCATGTGCACATGTGAAGTATAAATGAATGCAATTGGAATTGGATTCAATGAGAAAACGAGGAACTCTCACATGAATCTTGTGCTAAAGGCAGAGATTTGCAACCTCTGTAAAAACACAAATGGTTTTGCAAAGGAGGCTGTTGTTTTGGTTGTGCAGTTATTGGTTTCAATATCTTTCACCACAGTTTTAGCCATCGAGAAAGAACTGTAACAATCAGCGGCAACATTTCGGCTTCTGCCTTCTTCACACAGCCTGGTAGAAACAGCCAGGCTGCCTGAAAATGTTGTTTAAGTTTGAAAGTTGAACTTATTATTAAAATAGTGAGTTTTCAGTCTATCGCTTACTTCTTCATTAGACTTATGGATATGCATGTGGGGGTTTGAAAGGTAATAGAATGGATCCAAAAAAAAAAGCCCTCTTTGGTTTAAACTCTTAATAATATAACAAATCTTCATTTTATGAAGAAGGTGCTCTTTGGAGTCAAGGGTTTCTTCAATAAATATAGGTGTAAAAAATACTTGTATCCATTGTTTTCAAGCAGATTTAAATTAATCTATCAGGCAAATCTGCAAAGACCAATGCACTTTATTAATGAGGCATATCCAAAAATGGAAAGTTAAAAATAGAACACTAAGCCATATTCTAAAATAGATTGTAAAGCCCTCCTTTAAAGGGAGACTAGCGATAAAGAATGCTAGTGCTCGTACGAGGCATTATAAGTCACATCTCCATTGAAACCTGTTAGTAGCCATCACAATTTCCCAGAAAGTGTGGATCTTGTACTCGGAACGTCAGTTGCAAAGCATTTGAAATATTCAAACCACGACAAGGTCTGCAGAAACTGTAAAAAGAGTGCGTATATTTCCTCTGGTTATTTTGATTCTGGATGTTTCGAAGTGTTGGTGGTTGCTTCTAATCTTACTCTTGCATTCTTTGTAAGATACAGCAAAGAGTGTGCGAGAAATACACTCGTGCGTTGAAGGCATAGGAACGCCCTGATTAGCTGGACCGCTTACCCTACAGCTAGTTGCAATAGCCTCTAGGTTTCAGTCCCATTCCTGTGTCATCTATCAGCACACCGATTCATTTCTGTAATGCAGGGATTAGGGATGGGGGTTTTGAATAAAGCAGATTATACCTCGGGTTGTTACAGAATTCAGTAAAATACCGATGGGCAGGATGATGTCAACTTCCTACCTTCTGCTATGATATTTAGAAATGTCTTCTTGTTTTACTCTCTGTGCTTAATTTGAAAGAGACTTCTACAATTAGGGTTTTATGAACGTCATTTTTAGCCACGTGATTAGCCAAGCTAGTCTACATACAAGAGGCATGAAAAAGTAATTTTTAAAAGAGCTGGAATATGAATTATAGAAATAAATAGACAAGCTGAGATGTGACAGTTGAAGACTAGTGATTCCTGTTACATCAAAACAGATGAAATATCTTGACAAATGCTGAGCTAATAATGAAAGTTTAGTCAATTTTTCCGATTATTTTAGTTTTAAAATGGCATCACCAGCAGCACCTTGTTCCTCGGTTTCAATGAATGTCCAGCGTGAAACACCACTCCCATTGAGATGTATTGTCACCTTTATAAACACGCTCCTCTCCCCTCTCCTCTCCACAGTCTAGCATCTGTTGTGAGCTGGGGCCCATCTGTGAAAAAATAATTATAAACCATCTCTGTCTAATCCCTCACTTTCCTTCCCTCCCCCCTCTCTCTCTCTCCCTCACGTTCCCTCACCCCCCTTCCTTCTCTCTCTCCCTCACATTCCCTCATCCCCCCTTCCTTCTCTCTCTCCCTCACATTCCCTCATCCCCTTCTCTCTCTCTCCCTCACATTCCCTCATCCCCCCTTCCTTCTCTCTCTCCCTCACATTCCCTCATCCCCCCTTCCCCCTCTCTCTCCCTCACATTCCCTCATCCCCCCTTCCCCCTCTCTCTCCCTCACATTCCCTCATCCCCCTTCCTTCTCTCTCTCCCTCACATTCCCTCATCCCCCTTCCTTCTCTCTCTCCCTCATGTTCCCTTATCCCCCCTTCCCTCTTTCTCTCAAGTAAGTTTCCTTTTTGTTTTTCTGGTAATAAATCAATGTCAACAAAAGACAATATTTGAGTAATTCTGTTAAGAATGATTGGAAACATCATCAAAATGTAATGAGCTCTAAACCAAAAGAATTATATACTCTCCCTCTCTCCCTCTCTCTCTCCCTGTCTGTCTCTCCCTTTCTCCCTGTCTGTCTCTCCCTCTCTCTCCCTCTCTGCCTGTCTCCCTTTCTACCTGTCTGTCTCTTTCTCCAGGTCTGTCTCTCCCTCTCTGTCTCCCTGTCTCTCTACCTCTCTGCCTATCTCCCTCTCTCCCTGTCTCTCTCTGCCTCTGTCCCTGTCTGTCTCTCTTCCTCTCTCTCTCTCCCTGTCTGTCTCTGTGTCTCTCTGCCTCTCCTCTAACTGTCTGTCTCCCCTCTCAGGAAACTGTCGCCATGCCATTTGGGTGCCTTGCCTTGCGGGAGGGACGGAACTACAACAGCCTATCAGAAATCACTGACAAGTACGAGATTGGACAAGTGCTGCGAGCGTGAGTACAGCCGACCAATCACAGTGCAGGATACTAAAACCGATGCATGGTTAGTATTGACCTCCATGTATTACATTGACTGTCGTATTCAACACGCTTTTAAATTGGGTTTGAATGTGTAGAATTTAAAAATCCATGTAAACTGAGCACTATGAACATTTGTCAAATCCTATGTAAGACCACTTGTGCAGTATCATTTTAATAAACTGCAGGTAAGAAAATAATTCCATTAATCTTACCCATTCTGTACTTCCATTTGCAACACACAGTAGATCTCAGTGTCCCTCTCACTGACCGCAGCTTCCCACGATTGTCTGCGGTTTCTTCTCTGTGCTCCAGGAAGGAGTTCTGTGAGCTGTGCCTGGCGAAGGACAGACAGACGGACAAGGTCTTCGGCTGCAAGAAGTTTATCAAGAAAGACGGACGCAAAGTCCGGAAGGCGGCCAAGAATGAGATCATGATCCTGAAGATGTAGGAGAAACCAGCTCTGCTCTCCACAATCTTTCGCCTCAATTTATCTGGGAGCAGTCCATTCCAGTGTTATAATCTTGATCGTTAAGCTATTGCTAGACAATGAATTCACTAGCCCCTCATCCCTGCCTTTCACCTGGCTCTGGAGCCCTGGGTTCAAATCGAGGAGGCGCGGGCTAGTTCTACAATGTTGTATTCTAATCAACTGTCTCTTTCCATTCTGTAGGATCAATCACCCTAATATTCTTCAACTCATTGATACTTTTGAGACCAAAAAGGAGTACTTCATTATACAGGAACTGTGAGTCTGTTTGATTGACTTTTTAACTCAGTCTGTGCTGGCTGTTTATCTTTTTTTAAAAAAAAATAATTTTAAAGGAGAACAAACAAAGGCTTTTAAGCTTTTATTTTACAGCACTCCATTCAGTAGGTGTTGATCATGTTGCTAGTGCTAATAATTTCAATTCCCAGTTGGCATTTTAACGGGGAGCAAGGACATTGATAAGCAATATAAAAGGATATCTCTCTGAATTCCATTTGATATGTTTAAGATTTTGTCAAGAGAAAGTGTGCTTTGAAAACAAACCGTGGCGCTGCTTTTAGGGTTTTGATGCCATGGTAACCACACTCGCTTATCGCTATTGAAATCTATTAAAGTGCTTGTGATGTCATTTACTGCATCGCTAATGATGTAACGATCTACAATTCCTTTCTAGTTAAACCTTCAGGTGGAATTGATTGTCTGCTTATTTTCATTACTATGTTTATTTTAATTCTGTTTCTTGTAAAACTACAAGTTATGCATTGAACTAGTTAGTGTTCCTCTTTTTATTATGCTGGTCAGCTGACTCGGTGTTTTTTATTGATATATTCTAGCTGCTATTAGTGAAGAATCCACTGGACTTGTATTTGCAGCTGTGTGATTGGGTGTCTCTGTTTCCAGTGCCACTGGAGGAGACGTGTTCGACTGGATCCTGGACCAGGGGAACTACACAGAGCGAGACGCCTCCCAGGTCATCAAGCAGGTGCTGGAGGCCGTGGCGTATCTGCATTCACTGAACATCGTCCACAGAAACCTCAAGGTAGAGCACAGCGAGGGGGGCGGAGCGACGAGAGCGATCATTAGTGCAGTTTTGAAAGAAACACATTCAGGTCAAAGCCGCGTTTTTAAAATGGCATTCCCTGTTTGCTGTGACATTCTTTCAGAGTTGCGAATCTCAGACTTCTGCAGCAAATGGAACTGTAAAAGAGGGAAGATTGATTTTGTTTGATTTTGATCGCTTTAAAGACCCTTAAATGACTCAGGGTTAGCTCTGTCATTTTAGAAATAGCTGTGAATGAAAAACATGTGAGAAGGAGGGAGCGGGAGGCAAAGAGAGAGAGAGAGACAGAGAAAAAGAGAGAGAGAGAGAGAGAGAGAAGATAGAGAGAAGATGGTTTCTAGGTTTAGCGTCGTATATAGACCTGTGATCCACTTTTTATGTGACCCAGTATTCTGTTTTATTAATTTATTTAGTTGATGCATCTTCTGTCTGTCTTTGTCTCCCCCAGCTGGAGAACCTGATGTACTACAACCACAACAATCACAACAAGGTGGTTCTGCGGGATTTCTACCTGTCCTGCTTTGAGAATGGCTCCGTCACTGAGCCCTGCGGCACCCCAGAGTACCTGGGTAAATACATTCACAAACACATACTGCAATGTTCATAAGAACATGACAAGGTAACCCATTCCATCCCCTCACCACTCTTTGTGTGAAGAAGAGTCTCCTTCAGCAACACGACTAGGTAACCCATTCCACCCCCTCACCACTCTCTGTGTGAAGAAGAGTCTCCTTCAGCAACATGATTAGGTAACCCATTCCATCCCCTCACCGCTCTCTGTGTGAAGAAGAGTCTCCTTCAGCAACATGACTAGGTAACCCATTCCACCCCCTCACCGCTCTCTGTGTGAAGAAGAGTCTCCTTCAACAACATGACTAGGTAACCCATTCCATCCCCTCACCGCTCTCTGTGTGAAGAAGAGTCTCCTTCAACAACATGACTAGGTAACCCATTCCACCCCCTCACCACTCTCTGTGTGAAGAAGAGTCTCCTTCAACAACATGACTAGGTAACCCATTCCATCCCCTCACCACTCTCTGTGTGAAGAAGAGTCTCCTTCAACAACATGACTAGGTAACCCATTCCACCCCCTCACCACTCTCTGTGTGAAGAAGAGTCTCCTTCAACAACATGACTAGGTAACCCATTCCACCCCCTCATCACTCTCTGTGTGAAGAAGAGTCTCCTTCAACAACATGACTAGGTAACCCATTCCACCCCCTCACCGCTCTATGTGAAGAAGAGTCTCCACTTCATTTTCAACAGTGTCCTCTGGTCCTGGTTTCTAGGTCAGTACCGGCTTGTTTGGCAAAATAAATGAACATCTTTTGACTTTTATAGCTCATTCATTTAAGCACTGGGAGTGGATTTTCATTTTTTTTTTTTTAAATTGATGTTTAAATATAATTCAGACACGTGTTTTAAAAAATATAATTCAGACACGTGTTTTAAAAATAAGCTGTCTCAGCCAAACTTAAAAGCAGGGCAACAGCTCCCTCTGCTGGTTGGGTTTGGTTGTGCATATTTCTTTTTTCAACGGCTTGGGATCAGGGTTGCAAATTCCCTGCTTGTCTGGTCCTCGTTAAAAGATGTTCTGTGTTAGTGTTTCAGGTCAGTGCAGACGTTCTGCGCCGTTACCCGTTAGTGCTTCAGCTTTGTTTGGACAGTTGACTTTACCTTGTACGTTTACATATTTACTGTTTGTAAATATATAATGCAATAATTTGAACACGTTCAATAATTCCTGCTGTTAAGTTTTTTGTCTCCCCCCCCCAGCTCCGGAAGTTGTAGCCCGACACAGGTACGGCCGCCCTGTTGACTGCTGGGCGGTGGGAGTCATCATGTACATCCTGTGAGTACCACCAGGAGGCGCTGTTTCTCAACACACCGAGACCCAGCTCACACAAAGCAGAGCGAAATGGGACCAAACCCTGTATTATTATCTCACCCTGCTATCATGCATGGGATTTGATTTCAAATTACGGTGCCTGTTCTCCGTCACTTGCTTTCAGGACGCTGCACGGCACACCAGGGAAGACTTGGGGGGTTAATACAACAACCTCAAACTGTAGGTGTCCTGGAACCAGGTTTCAAGCCACGATTCCTGATACGCTGGCCTTGTGTTCCCTTTGATTTTGAGCTAAGAGACTAAATTGATTATCGGCTTCATCTACACCTGTGTGAGCTTTTCTGCTGACGTGTGTTGAGACAGGCTGGTGAGGGTTAATTGTTGCCTGGTATGTGTACTCTAGTGGGCTCAGAGCACACGTGATTACAGTTTGCTTGTTATGTTACCAATTATCATAGAAATCAGTAATTGAGCTGTTACTCCACAAGTGCAACCAACCACTAACTACCCTATTTATTATTATTTAGCATTTATCCAAGGCGACTTACAGAGACGAGGGTGTGTGAGCTATGCATCAGATGCAGAGTCACTTACAACAACGTCTCACTCAAAAGAGCGAATGGGGGTTCAGTGACTTGCTCAGGGTCACACACGTCGAGTCAGTGGTTGAACTGGGATTCGAAGCTCCTGGTTACAAGCCTGTTTCTTCAACCACGGACCACACAGCCTCCTACAAGGGCATGGTGGTTAATGGTATACCGTATTTCTCCTTTCCCACACATTTTCTTTCATACGATTGCCAATGCATTTTCACTTTACACTGTGAACCTTGCTGGGATCTAACGTTTTAAGTTTCAAGGACGTGATGACGAAATGAAACAGGCAGTCCTGGACCCCCTCTGGTTTGATCGTTGTGTGTTTCTGTGTTGCAGTCTGTCTGGAAACCCTCCTTATTACGACGAGACCGAAGAAGAGAACACAGACCTCCACAATCGCTTCATTTTCTGCAAGATCGTAGCGGGGGAGTTCGAGTTCGACTCTCCCTACTGGGATGACATCTCACCTGCAGGTACAACCGACGGCCACACGGGGGAGACAGAGACAAAATACACTGCTGTCAGCGCTGTCTCGTTTACCTAGTTTTGTATATCAATTTTTTTTTGTCTTAGAACCACAACTGGAGAAGGAAAAGGAGAGATATATTTTAAATGTATTGGAACATTATTCAGAGCCCTTTAAAGGTCTCCCTATAGCAAAAGCACAATAAAGTGTAATACAGCACAATGACAGCATGGTAAAGCATAGGGAAGCATTGTAAAGCACAGAGAGGTCTGGTAAAGCATAGGGAAGCATTGTAAAGCACAGAGAGGTCTGGTAAAGCATAGGGGAGAATTGTAAAGCACAGAGAGGTCTGGTAAAGCATAGGGAGGCATTGTAAAGCACAGAGAGGTCTGGTAAAGCACAGGGAAGCATTGTAAAGCACAGAGAGGTCTGGTTAAGCATAAGGAAGCATTGTAAAGCACAGAGAGGTCTGGTAAAGCATAGGGAGGCATTGTAAAGCACAGAGAGGTTTGGTAAAGCACAGGGAAGCATTGTAAAGCACAGAGAGGTCTGATAAAGCATAGGGAAGCATTGTAAAGCACAGAGAGGTCTGGTAAAGCATAGGGAGGCATTGTAAAGCACAGAGAGGTATGGTAAAGCACAGGGAAGCATTGTAAAGCACAGAGAGGTGTGGTAAAGCATAGGGAAGCATTGTAAAGCACAGAGAGGTCTGGTAAAGTACAGGGAAGCATTGTAAAGCACAGAGAGGTGTGGTAAAGCATAGGGAAGCATTGTAAAGCACAGAGAGGTCTACAGAGTTACTGTGCAAATTTACTATGGACAATGTTTATAGGAGGATGTGAATGTTTTAATCCATGTATAGAATAGGTTGTATTTTTTTCTAAATTAAAGCTCTGAAGAACACAGGGAGGGGTGATGCTCAGGAAACTTTGTAATACATTGAATCATTACTATCACTAAAACCCAGAGAGATAAAACAAACCTCCTTGAGTCTCACCTGCTGTGCCCTCCGATTCATTACACGGGTCTCAGGTGTGCCACTTTGAAAGAAAGCCACGATCCAGCAAACGTGTACTTTGATTTTAAAACATGCTATCTGGTACTGTACTAGATTAAAGACAACTCTCTGCGACAGCAACGCTTTTAGATAGCGCTGTACTTCTTTGGTTACCATGGAGAGCGAACTTGTCCCCGCCCCCTTACATGGCTTCTTTTCTGTCATTCGCCAGCCAGCTGGAGGGAGGGGCGAGCCAGAAGGGCACTGCGTGTGTGAGATAACCCAGGAAGTGCAGGTTTAACGCATTTCCTTTGAAAAAAGCAGAGACAACCTGAAACTTTCTTTAACCTATCAGATATCATGTGCTCCAAATGAAAATACACGTGCTTCTTTCAAAACTGCACATTTGAAACCTATGCAGCTAATGGAGGAGCAAGACAATTAGATATGATATTGAATACTGGTACCAAATTATATAACCCAGTTACAGACACATGTAATAAAAATAATAATTCAAACAGAACCAATATAAAAGCAATGATTATAACTATTGTAAAATGTTGGACCATAAGAGATTGGAACAGTATATAGAGAAAAAGTGCCTCCCAGTTTATACTGGTTTGGCAGGGGGTGTCCTGGTTTAACTGGCTCGTACTGGTGTGTTTCCTGCAGCCAAGGAGCTAGTGTGTCAGCTGATGGAGGTGGATCAGTTGCTTCGAATCTCTGCGCAGGACGCGCTGTGTCATGAGTGGTGAGTGTGGGACCCAATTCACACGAGTGGATCGGATAATGCAGTTCCATATGTCTTGAGAACCGCTTATTCAATTGTTATCCACTTCTTTCAATAACACAAGAAGTTATTCCACATTCTGTAAATCAGTCATTTTAATATGACGCTAACACCTCGTTAGCTTACCTAATTAAAGTCTTAAATACCACTTGTCCAATTTTCAATAAGCTACTGATTGCTAATTCTTATTCAATACTATTCTGTACTGCCATGGCCGACTTTATCATACTGGTAGATCTAATGTTGACTAATTTTGAATGTTCAGGAGATGCTATTCACTTCTGCTGCCTGTCATAGACATGTATAATGCAGGCTAGATCAGTCAGTGTCTTTGCAGGGTCAAGTCACTGCGTGTCGGTCAGTAGAAGGCAGCTGATTGGTTAAAGACAGGAAAGATGGCATTGAATGGGGTGGGGACCGTTGCAATTTCCGTGCGACCTAGGAAGTCTAGCAGAAAGCCGAAATATATTATGTTTTAAAATTGAAACACACAGACGCGCCAAAACATGTGCTTCTTTCAAAACTGCACATTTCTGTACTATTCGGTAATACTGTCGGTCTATGTTGTGCTCATAATGCTGACAGCTCTGATTTGGAATGTGTAACAGGGCAGAGGCTGGCAGCGGGCATCCGTCTCAACCACAGTGCAAAAAAACATTTGTGTTTTTAGAGCTTTTAACCACAGTATGCACAACACAAGTGCGTAGCTGTGAAAATGGAGGGGTGTTACTGACAGGCTTGTGCTTTATAATTTAGGATCGCAGGGGACGGAGCGTCGGAGAAGAATCTGAAGGATGGCGTGTGCGCCCAGATCGAGAAGAACTTTGCCAAAGCAAAATGGAGGGTAAGCAACCCTTTTATCCCTCTCCACCCCAGACCCCTGCTTACCCCTGTGGGGTAACACCAGAGCAAAGCATGATAGGCATCATCTGGTTTTGTGGGTATTGGGTTGGGGATAAGGAGTGTTTTGTAGGTGTGTGTATACCGGAGTGAGCACGCTTCTCTCTCCCTTCTTGTTTCAGAAAGCAATCCGCGTCGCCACCTTCATGCAGAGACTCCGCACCCCTGATTCTGCAGGGAGGGGGGGGAGCACGCATCTCACCCCAAGGAGTTCCATGAGCATCTCTCACGAGGTCACCATCGAGAACCTTCCAGAACCTTCGGAGAAGCGGCAGTCGCACAAGCCTCCCGCCATGCTGATTCTGAGCCCTTCCGTCGGCCTGTCTCCCACAGCTACCATGGACAACCTTCGAGTTCACTCCAAACCCCCTCCCCTCCCCCCTCAGCCCTCCCCCGCCAGACCGAGCCTTCCAGAACCCAAGAGCAAAGCCGCTCCTGGAGAGTCCAGCTCTTGGAAAATGGCAGCCGTTCTAGATCGTGGAAGGGAGAACAAGGTTCCAGATCAAACCAAGCCCTCGCTTGCCAGGGTTCTAGATCGCAAGGAGCCCAAAACGGCCATCGCTATTCTAGATCACAAACGAGAGGAGAAGACGAAGGGCTTTCGCGATCATAGCGAGAGGAAAGCCGCTCCACATCAAAGCCAGAGTAAGAAGATCATTGTTCTAGATCAGGGTGAGGATAGTAAATTGCATGGGGTTCCAGGTCAAACAGAGAGGAAGTCTCCTGCCGCTTTAGAACAGCGCAAAATGGCAGCTGTTCTAGATTGGAGAGAACCTGGCCGCACTCAAGATTCGGGCGACAAGAAATCTGTTTCGCCTCTAGATCAACACCGGGGAGTAAAGGCTTGCTTTGAATTGCAGGACAAGACAATAATGACTGACAAGGCAGCTGTTGCTAGCATTCTAGATCAAAAGCCAGCAGTCATGGTTCTAGATCAAGACAAGTGGAAAATGGACACAGTGATTGAACAAATCGAGAAGCAGATCAGCGACAGTCGAGATTCAGAAAGAGAGCGAGATTACAGGCACTCAGTTCATGATCGCTCACTGTCGGTCCCAGAACAGAGGGAGGGGCGTGTTCTAGATCACAGGAGCCCATTTCCAGATCGAAGGCAGGTTCTAGAGAGAGGGTGTGGTTCTAGACCCAGCCTCCCACACCTCACCACTGTAACAGCGGTGGACTCCCAGGAGCCAATTACACACGAGGACGACGGGGCTGACAGCGACGGGAGCCAATCAGAGAAGGGGCATGTCTAGGGAGGAAAGTAGTGACTAAGAAGGCAGAACCACAAATTTCTTTTCTTTTCCTTTATCGGCTGAGCAGCTTCTTGCTGTGATTTCTTTATCCTGTATTCTCAAATTCTTTCAATAAAACTTTGAAAAAAGGACGATCCAATGTGTGTGTGTGTGTGTGTGTTAATATCGATCACATAGTGAACATTTGTGTACCTTAGATTGACAGATTGCTACACCCCAAATGTCATTTCTAAAAAACCATGTATCGTATTTTTATTTATTATGTAATTTCTTGTGGTGGTTTCCAGTAATTCTGAGTGGTTTTGGGGAACTGTTTCTCCAATATTGAGCTGCTTTGACCTTGTTTGGAAAAGCCAGGATTCGACAGCCTTTCTCATTCCATTCAAATCATGTGACAATGTGACTTTTCAACTAGCCCCATCCACTCCATATTCAGGGATCCACTCCTGGTCTTTGTTCCAACCCTGTTCTAAATGGTTTAATTTAACCAATAAAACCTCCATCCAGACCCTGATGTACTTAGTTATGTCATTTTACCTGTCAAACCTGGAGTGGAATTGCCCTCCAGGACTGTGATTGGACACCTCTGGTCTATATAAATGTCGAGTAGGTGGGGCTAGCAGAGCTGAATATAGTCAGATCATCTGAATGGAAAGAGGTAGGCTGTTCAGTGTCAGCGCCATCTACTGCACAGCCAGCGTATTGCAGGCAAAGACAAAACGAGTCAAAAGTGGAGATCACTAGATGGTGCTGGCTCTTAGTTCTATAGGACAGTAGTGCAGCACAACACAGACTTGTGGCAGTTTTTTTTAAAATCAGTAAAAAAAAAAAAAAACAATTATTACAATCATCATAAGAAAGGTAAGGTGGCAGGAAAATAAATATGAAAATGAAATGTACAGGCTGAGTAATCCATTAATGGATGTGTGATTGGGGCTCAGAAGTAAGTATACTGGTGCATCTTTACTTCCCAATTTGTTTCCATTCTCTAAGGCAGGGGTGGCCAACCCTGGTCCAGAGAGCCACAGTCCTGCAGGTTTTCTGGGTATAGCATCAATGGCTAAATGGCTGTGGGTCAGGTCAGTACCTGTGGCTGGTAGCGAGACCATTGCAGTCGGAGTGACCTACATATATATATATATATATATATATATATATATATATATATATATATATATATATATATAATATATATATATAATATATACTATATATAATACTTATATTAAGACGTAGAGTGCATCTCAGTCATTTTAATTTCCAGGTTTACTATTAAATTATCATTATCACTCTGCAAAATTATACCAACTCAATACAAGCAATACGTAACTAAAACTACATTCCCCATCACCAACTGCGGCGAGGTCTACTTGGGTAGAGCTTAGATCCGAACATTCAGGGGGGTGTGGACATATTTTAACAAAAAACATAAACCCCGTAGCGTGGACCTTCCACAAAACTACATATATAATTCGGAGTTTATATTTAAAAAATGGTGTTTTACTATTTTTTTTTTTTTACGCTGCTCCGCTTGCTCGCTTCTGAACGTCATTTCGGTCCGTCCTCCCCCGAGCTGATAGCGGCGCCCAGCCCATCCTGTTGCCCTAGTCCCTGCACATGTGGTGCGGTTAGTTGCAGGTTGAGGTGTGTCTGCTCAGTTTCTCCCGAAAGAAATCTCTGTCGTTACAAACTCTGATTTTTATTTTTTATTTTGTGAAACTGGGGAGAATTGATATCACAGACGAGGCCTGAGCAGTGTGGTAATCTGTACTGCGATCATTTTATAAATTGTATTTACAATTGTATATATAATTGTGTATATATATGTGTGTGTGTCTGTCTGTCTGTCTGTCTGTGTATGGGGTGAGGGAGGCTGAGAATCAGTGATCGAGGGGAGCCGTGCGTAGCTTTGTTGTCTGTGATAGCGAAATGTGTATCTATAGTAAATGCATTGGGTTTTGCTCTCTCTGTGCCTGGCATTGCTTGTAGCAACACAGTGAATCTAAGTAATGTGGATATATTGTAAATGCATTGGGTTTTGCTCTTTCTGTGCCTGGCACTGCTTGTAGCAACACAGTGAATCTAAGTAATGTGGCTATATTGTAAATGCATTGGGTTTTGCTCTTTCTGTGCCTGGCACTGCTTGTAGCAACACAGTGAATCTAAGTAATGTGGCTATATTGTAAATGCATTGGGTTTTGCTCTTTCTGTGCCTGGCACTGCTTGTAGCAACACAGTGAATCTAAGTAATGTGGCTATATTGTAAATGCATTGGGTTTTGCTCTTTCTGTGCCTGGCACTGCTTGTAGCAACACAGTGAATCTAAGTAATGTGGATATATTGTAAATGCATTGGGTTTTGCTCTTTCTGTGCCTGGCACTGCTTGTAGCAACACAGTGAATCTAAGTAATGTGGATATATTGTAAATGCATTGGGTTTTGCTCTTTCTGTGCCTGGCACTGCTTGTAGCAACACAGTGAATCTAAGTAATGTGGATATATTGTAAATGCATTGGGTTTTGCTCTTTCTGTGCCTGGCACTGCTTGTAGCAACACAGTGAATCTAAGTAATGTGGCTATATTGTAAATGCATTGGGTTTTGCTCTTTCTGTGCCTGGCACTGCTTGTAGCAACACAGTGAATCTAAGTAATGTGGATATATTGTAAATGCATTGGGTTTTGCTCTTTCTGTGCCTGGCACTGCTTGTAGCAACACAGTGAATCTAAGTAATGTGGATATATTGTAAATGCATTGGGTTTTGCTCTTTCTGTGCCTGGCACTGCTTGTAGCAACACAGTGAATCTAAGTAATGTGGATATATTGTAAATGCATTGGGTTTTGCTCTTTCTGTGCCTGGCACTGCTTGTAGCAACACAGTGAATCTAAGTACACCTGACGTTTTGTTAGTTACAAGTTTGTTGTGAAGTTAGGTGGCGCTCGGATAAAGTAAATGGCTAATAACTGCTTCATCCGCACTTGTGAAATGTTAATTCCAGTGTTGTTCTGATAATATTCGGGATTGATAATATTCGGGATTCGGACGCTTATTAATTTTAGTTTTGTTTTTGGAGTGGATTTAAACCCCAACCCCAAAATTTACACTCACACACCCGACCCACTCTATACTCCCGCGTCTGCCTGTGGGTGTAACCTGAGTTTGGTCCGGGATTGATGCAACAAAGGCTAGTTGAAGTAGTGGTGTTGTGAGCCGTCTTGACTATCAAAAAATAAAAATTTCAGTCAAAACTGTTGCCTTTTATTATTTTTTTTTTTTTTTTAACTTGTTTTATAAATGAATCCGTAGTGGGTTTAGGTATGCATGACGGTTGTCATAATAACGGACACCTGTGCTGTATTTGAGCAAGAGGGTTCCGTTATTTCCCAGAAACACTGAATCATACGGTTCCCCCATCACTTCCAGTCCCCCCAATTCAATCTCTCCTCCCAGATCCCTCCCAGCACTTCAGTTATACAACTCTCCTTCATATCAAGACCACACTGCCTCCCTCCCAGTGCCACCTCCACTAGACTTCACTGCTTTCCCTTCTTCCTCTGTCTCTCCTCTCCAGGCACTAGACCACACCGACTCCTCATTCCCAGTCTCAGCTGTAATAACTGAGCCACACTGTCTCCCTCGTCCCCGTTCTCTCGGCTCTGACCACCAGGAGCAAAAGCCACCTCTTATGTTTTCACTAAAATAAGATTGAGTCACACAATCTTTTCCCAACACTACTGACCCCCAACGTTTACCACATTTTCTGTTATTTTCCAGGACATTTAAACATTGCCAAAGTCTCTTCCTTATCAGTCAGTCTTTATTTTATATTGCGCCTTTCAGAGTTGACCACCATCATCCTCCATATATCCCAGAGAGTAAAATGCTCTCAAACGCATCGTAAATCCCAGGTTGCATGACATTTGCACGGTGTGTGTGACCTGCTCCACTATATTCCCAGACTCAGAGGATAGCATTAGCGGGGACAATATGAAGATTCATACCGTGCCAGCATAACAGGTTCACATTATTATGATGCTAGTTGCATTGACCGTTTGATGTGGACGACCCTAATCTGGGCGCTGTTGGAGGGATGGTAGCAAGACTCCCATTGCATAGCAGTGTGATCTATTCCTGGTTTTACTAGGAGTTTAATAACACGCCTGAGCTTGTTGCCTGTACACTGTGGCAAATAAAGCTCATAGTAAAACCTAGAATGGGTGACCCTAACCCTAACCCTAACCCATGCTCTATAAAATAGATAACAAGACGTCACAGGACCGTTAAGTGTGTGTGTGTGTGTGTGTTTTCTTTCTTTAACTCAGAACATGTACAGTTTAAACATGTTTTTGTTGAGAATTTTCTGGTTTGCGTGACGAGTTTAAGAGCATTTTGTATGTTGCACGGAAATTGAGACCCATAGATTGGTTCATCTAAACTCATCTGCAATGGCAGGTGTGGGAATAAGACTCTATTGCAGAACAGTTGAATCCACTCCAGGTTTTACTACAAGCTTGATTAGCCAGAGTGTACAGGCAACGAGCACAGGTCTTATTAAATTCGCAGTAAAACCAGGAATGGATCAAACTGCTGTGTCTGGAACAGACCAACTTTGGCCAGTCCTGTGCTATGCAATGGCAGACCCTTTTATTTCCATCCCTGCATTGCATTCCACTATAGAAATACCGTTTTATATTTATATAGAGAGAGATAGATAGATAACTTTTTTTTGTAGTAGACAAAATCATAGTTTTCATTTCCCGCAACTTTAATATTAATAAAGCTTCAGAAGAAAAGTAATTCGTAATAATTTCTGAATTATTCATGAGCACGGGGCGTGGTCTTGGCGTGCTTCTAGACGCTGCACGCAGGAATTAGCATAGGTTCGATTGACCACGCCCTGCTGCTGAATATTACATGAGCCGTGGCCCCTGCTTCCATTTTGGTTTGCTACTGGTTGCAGTGACTGGACAATATAACTCAGTTCAGCTTAAATATTTTTATTTTATCTAAAACAGATAAAAAATAAATAAATAATAAGCTCGTTGATCAGACTGAGGCGCCAATTCCAGGCACTGAAGGGAAAGAGAAGGATTATTGGTAAAGCATTGATTGTATTGTAATACCCCTTCCATAACAGTTATTTCAATAAACGACAAACGATCGTTACACAGTAAATTATATATATATATATATAATATATATATATATATATATATATATATATATAAAAAATATTTTATCGACATCTTCTGCATAAAATCAACAGGGCTTTTGAGTGAATGCTGAACCGGAGACGAAAAACAACTGGACCAAAAATTAACAAAATAAAATACACATCTTTTGTGTAGGATGACACAACTGTGTCATCAAAAACAACAAGCTGTGAAGTTAGCATAGAGTAACATGCGTGCTCTCCGACGTGTGCCCCTTTTAAAAATCAAAATGTGCCTTTACACGTTTTGCAGCGTTCTGTGTAACTGATGAGTAACTGAGTGTGCAGAGAAAAATGTATTTGGTAAAATAACTGTCCTTCAGAGATCTCTCAAAGAAATGCTTTTTGAGTTTGTTGGTGCAGCTGTCTTCAAAAACAAGAGGCTTTTTCTTTTAAAGGCATTAATTTCTAGAATGGCCATAATTGTCCCTCGTGTGTTTAACTAGAGAGAATTTAACTGACAGTTTAGCTGGAGTTGATGCGCAGACTTTTTGAGGTTTAGGGCTGAGTTGCAGGCCAGTCCGGTCGTTCTGATTCTCCCTGTGTATCTCGCAGTACCCTATTTCAAACGCACCCTCAGCCTTCCTACAGACTTTTTGGATTGACTATAGTATGACGGTGTTTATTCAGATGTTTTCTGTCCTGTGTGATTATGCCATGACTGAGGACCCTCTGTATGTGCGTGCCCTGGTTGTGTGTGATGCACCTTGTGGTTTTTTCAGTTAATTTCATTTTATTGTCTTTTCAGATGTCCAGCTCGCCGCTGTCCAAGAAGCGCCACGTGTCCGAATCAGAGACGAAGACGGGATTCAACTGCTCCTCCTCCAGCTCTGTGAGAACTGAAATACCCTGTACAGCCAGCAGCACCCCCGTGAGTACAGCAACATCAAGACACAAGAACGGTAACAAAGCTCAGTGATTTGTTTAAAAGCCAGTAGGAAGGTTGATGGGAGGCTGGCGGTAAAGGGTCTTGCTGCTTTGCCCTGCAGGTACGTGTTGGGCCATGAGGCGATGAAGCGCATGCAGAACTCCAGCGTGCTGATCTCGGGGATGAGAGGGCTAGGCGTGGAGATCGCCAAGAACATCATCCTGGCGGGGGTGAAGACAGTCACCGTCCACGACGCCGTGGCAGCTGAGTGGCGGGACCTCTCACAGGTACAGAAATGCAGCCCCGCCCCCTTGGGTGCAGCCAGTTCTATTGAAAACACCATTGTCTTTTGAAACAGAGTCTCTTTCTATCTGCTTGTTAAAGTGCTCTGTAAAACTTGACTGCACATGTGTGTGAGTTCCAGCTTTGTGAAGTGCCCACTACCATATGCATTTCTGTGCCACCTTTTAAATTATGGATAATTAACGAAAACAACCAGGAGATATATAATATGTGTTGCTGATGCGCCTCTTCCTGCTGTCATGTGTCTCGCTCTGTGTGTGTGTGTGTTCAGTTCTACCTGCATGAGGAGGACCTGGGAAAGAACCGCGCTGAGGCCACCCAGCCCAGCCTGGCAGAGTTGAACAGCTATGTGCCTGTGTCGGCTTACACCGGCGCCCTCACTGAGGCATACCTGCAGCAGTTCCAGGTACGCTAGCCCTGCCCCCAGCCTTGCCTTTCAGAACCATTTAGAAATACACTTCAGAAACTCGGTGGCAAACGTTTCCACGAGAGGTCTTTCTGAAGACGTCTGTTATCAAACTGGTAAACGACGGGCAGCCTAACTTAGTTGGTTTGATCGTGACCTGTTCTATTTTGGACCACGTCGTCAGATTGTTATAGATTGGTACTCGGTAGCTTTGTAGACAAGGGCAAACGAGGGAAGCTTTGTTTTGTGTAATTAGTGTTGAGGTTTTGATTTACTTAATTTCTGTCTAATCAACTTTTAAACTAAAGAGAATTACAGTAGAACCCCAAACTTTTGAACTGTGCGGTCTACCAAACGCCCACTTTCAACTGGAAGTATGCAATCGCTCAATTGTGCGTACAATGCAACCAGATGCTGCTCACAGAGAATACAAAATTACTGAACCAACAAATATATTCAGAAAGGTAAGGCAGATTTCAAAGCAAGCGTGTAATTTTACCAGGATCATTTCAGTACTGAAGCAGTCTTCTTTTTCTTCCCAAGCTAAAGGAGGCTGAATGACTGACCAAGCATTTCGTCTAAAATCAAGCGCAACGTTAACCCAGGTTTTCCTGGACGTTTTTAAAACTGTTTGCTACGTGTTAAGATTTCAATGGTAACTCTGTTTAGCCGTTTTCCGTTTTGTAGTACTCTTTTTCGTAACTCTGAGGTTGCGCTGCACTTAAAAGGGGAGTGTCTGCACAGCCCTGCTTGTATCCTGTTCAGCCTGGTCCCTTCTGACCCCGCCTCTCTTCTCTCCCAGGTCGTTGTGCTGACAACCTCCTCTCTGGAGGAACAGTAAAGATCGCAGAGGTCTGTCACAGCAAAGGGATCAAGCTGGTGATCGCTGACACTCGCGGGCTCTTTGGGTGGGTGAGCACAGTCTGGCCACTTTGTATGGGCATCGGTAGTTGTCAATAAATTATGCCAAGAATCAGCTTTGATGCACAGTTTCGGTAAACCACAGATTTTTAGATTTGGTAACAATCAATACAGAATTGGTTTTGTACATATTTGATTCAACTGCTTTTATACACCAGGCACCCTGTGTCATTTTGTTTTGAATGTATTGCTTGCTTATCTATACTGTGGCTGGGGATTCTGAGTATTTTTTAAACTTAAAATTTTTTTAATTTCTCGAAATACAGTTTTAATAAAAATGGGGAACCTTTAAGTCCACCTGTCTGTCTCATTCTACATGGTGAACAAGATGACTTCTAGGCTTATGAAGACACTAACGACATACATGTCGTGATATGATATGTATCGTAATGAATGTGATGGGCTACTTGTGTCATCCAAAATAAGTTGGAGAAAGCGTATTCATACCAACTACAAAACACACTTCTTCATGAACTGCAGTGGTCTTGTATCCCAATACAAACAATGCGTACCTCTATCAGTCAGTCAGTCTTTATTTTATATAGCGCCTTTCATAGTGGACCGCAAACACAGAGCGCTTTACAAGATGCAGCAGGAACAAGACAATCCATAATACTTTAAATAGACATGCATAATACATGATGCATTAAATACAGAGAAAAGAGCAGAATACAGGATATAGTAGCAGCAGCACAGCATCTAATAGCAGATATCAGGCATGGAAAGCAGGAGAGAACAGGTGGGTCTGGAGAGTTGATTTAAAGCGAGCGACAGTGGGAGCGTCACGCACCCAAGCTGGGAGAGAGTTCCAGAGAGTCAGAGCCATGAAGCTAAACGGGCATTCTCCGAGTGTGGCGCGCTTTTGCTAGGGGATAACAAACAGGCCAGAGTCGGAGGACCTCAACTTGCAGTCAGGGACGCGGCAGGTTGAGGGGGCACTCGGTGGACCCGTGTGATGAAGGGCATTGCAGGCGGGCAGGAGAGTTTTGAAAATGTAAAGAAGGAATCACGATTCATCGACGGTGGATTCTTACACTGTCCGATCTCGTTATCCGATCAATTTTATACCCACATGTTTTTTGACCGTTTTCAGGTACTGTATGACTGTTACCCTGGTTTGATTTAACCCCGTCTCTTCTCTCAGGCAGCTGTTCTGCGATTTTGGAGAGGAGATGATCGTGTTAGACCCGAATGAAGAGCAGTCTCTGAGTGCAATGATCTCAGTGATAACAAAGGTAACTCAACGGTCTTCTCAGATAATAAATGGATAATAAATTGAAGATTGAGTAATTTTCTGGCTTGTTGCTCTATTGTCACATGACTTGAATGGAAACGCGGAAGGCTGCTCAGGGCCCGGCACTTAGGAATCTCCAGAAAACCAGGTAAAGGACGATTTAAACAAAAAGTGATTGGCTGGTCGACTCTGTAGTGATTGCAGGCAAATAAGGGAAACGTTAACTGTAAAGCATTCTAGCCAGAGTAATTGAGCAGTGTTGTGCATGCTGGTGGATTGACCTGCAACCCGCTGGCTTTGCCTTTTCCAGAACGGTACCGGTGTGGTCACCTGTTTGGACGAGACGCGACACGGGTTCAAGAGCGGAGACTACGTTACCTTTACTGAGATCCAGGGCATGACTGAACTCAACAACTGCGACCCGGTCGAGATCAAAGTGCTGGGTAAGAAAATCGAAAGTATGAGTCAAGTACTTCTTTAGAGCGGCAGGGGTCTTGTTAATCAAGCTAATATGAAGTAAGAGAATGGATTTTAAAGGCCTTGGTTTACACTCCTTTTAAAAGGGGTGGGGGTTAGTGATCATGTCAGTGAAGCTAATACGAGGTAAGAGAATGGATTTTAAAGATGCTTAGCGCGTCTTTAAGAGAGGCCAGTGATGCTGGCAGTGCTAATGAGAGGGAGGATACTGACTTTTCTAGGTTTTGTGCTGATGTAGCGTGCTGGTTATCCCTCCTTCTCCCCAGGTCCCTACACGTTCAGCATCTGCGACACCAGCTCTTTCTCTGATTACGTTCGAGGTGGGATCGTTTCACAGGTCAAGATGCCAAAGAAGATTGCCTTCGTAAGTCTTCACTCCTCCCGTAACACCTTCACAGGTGGGGGTTGCATGTGAAGGAAAAAATAACGGGTCGTTTTCAGTGATTCTTTATTGGCTATAACCAGAAAACCATGACTGTTGGTTTAACTGACACTGAGTGCGACTCTCAGACTTCTCAAACAAAGCCGTACCCTGTTACTATAGAGTGGGCATGGAATTAGTCATATTCTCATCTACTTAACACGTCCATCTGCATGTTTCTGCAGGAAGAGAGAGGGACATCTCTGTAGCAGTGTCGCTGATGTTTTTTTTATTTTAAATGGATGTCTTTTACTCTGGAGTAAATTTTTTATTTTTTTTTGTTTCTTCCAGAAATCTCTCTCTGCATCTCTGGCTGAGCCGGAGTTTGTCCTGACAGACTTTGCTAAGTTTGAGCAGCCAGGTCAGCTGCACCTGGGCTTTCACGCCCTACAGCATTACCAGAAACTGCACGGCCGCGCCCCCAAGCCGTGGAACCAGGTAACCAGAGCAGCGATACAGTCACTGTAGGGCTGTGCTGATACCATTAGCGTGTCCTTTTCAAAACCAGCAAAGACTTCCCTCGGCTTTACAACTGAGTACCAATAAACGGCAAATAACTGCACAGAGTGCTTTAACCCTTTGCAGTCCATTTATTCAGCGCATGTCAGGCGCGCCCAATTTATTTTCACACACACTTTACTGAGTAAAACACGTTTAAAAGGCACTGAATCGCAACAGGATTCTCGGCACTGCATCTCCAGCCCCACCCCTTGCTCGCTGTATTTATCATGTACCTCTTTATAGTCGCTCATACGGATCAATCCTCTCCTGATCACTCGTTTTATCCCCAAACTCCTCAATAATGTGATCCGAGTCGTTATTTTATTACTGTAACATCTCAAGAAGCTCTGCAAATGTCTGTGATATTCTTTGAGCGCTGGATGCAGAAGCAGCTCTCTCCTTTATGTCCGTGTTATCTATGTAATGCACAGGGTACGCCCCTTTTCTCGGCTGCTGTCGGTCTCGCTCGGCCATTGAAAGGTTTTCTCTGCTTTTTCCTAGAGACCTGTGCTTGACGTCTTTTTTTGATGACGTCGGACAGGAAAGGGAAAATCGTAATGTCTCGCCTAGTCCCACACAGGACCGCGAAGGGTTAAAAGCACATTTGGAAGAGAGTGTTCCCCTCATCTGGGCTACTGACAGGTTATCGTAAAATGAAACTGTTCCAAAACTAGCAAATGCAATTGATTCCTTAAACTCGAGCTGCCGCTGAGCAAACTGCGATGTGCATTTCCTTGAACCCATAGTTTTGTATTGAGTAACACGTTTTATTCTATGTAATTAATATCAAGCCTCTTCAGATCTCATAAAACACGTCAGTTAGATTCCTAGGTCTGAAATGTGCAGTTTTTATAAAAACTTTGTGTAGCAAACAGGGAGTTTCATTTTGAAACAACCGGTACTACACAAACTTCCTAGTTTGCTTGCCTTGCCTTTTCCTTCCAGGAAGTCACTGCTTTACCTCCTTGGTCATGTTCCTCTTCCAGCAGTGTCTTCTGGGTCACGTTACTGGCTGACGGCAGTCAGCGATTGGTTAATGACAGGCAAGAATCCAGTGATGGGGAGGAAACAATATCACCCTCCCAGTGACCCAGGAAGTACCAGAGGATGCAGGTGTGCTTTCGTGGTGTTTGTGGCTGGGATTGATGGTCTGTCTCTCTCTGCAGTCGGATGCAGAAGAGCTAGTCTCCCTCTGCAAGTCTCTTAATGAGTCTCTCGCAGGCTCCGCCAAACAGGAGCAGCTGGACGAGGGCCTGCTGAAGAAGCTGGCGTACCTGGCAATGGGAGACCTGGCCCCTGTCAACGCCTTCGTCGGAGGACTCGCAACGCAGGAGGTTATGAAGGTAGGAGCCCCAGTCAGCGGTCGCACTGGCCTTGGTAACAGTGTAGACTGGTCCTGCACATGGCTCTTGTATGACTGTTTTTTGGTTTCAAAGTGGAGAATCCAATTCAAAGCTTTTAAATAAACAAACAATCTATTTTTATATAGCGCCTTTTATAGTGGACCACCATCGCAAAGCGCTTTACAAGATACAAGACTTAATGCTCAAAAGACTGGGCCGTAATTTCAAAGCGTTTTCCCTCAGCTTTTAAATTCACTCCTGAGGGGAAAAAAAAAATGGTGATCATGTTATAAAATGAAAATGCATTGGAAGTGCTGAAGAGGACTTGGATTATATATCGAGGCTGATTTTGTAAAATTAGCTGGCTGTGTTTTTTTTGCCTCTGGTTTAAAAAGAGTATATTTTAAGACTGGACTAAACACTTTGAAAGTATGCAATCGTTAGAACTATTTAAAAAAGAAAAAAAAATTATTTGATCAGTAGAAGACGGATCCATATTGAACTGTGTAATTTTGCTGGCAGTACACAGCTTGGGCACATGGTGGCGCTGCTGATTTACTAAATCTAAGACATGTGCAGTGTTGGTTAGAACTGCCACTGCAAAAGAGCAGCCACTGTACCAAGTCAGAGCACCTCAGCAAGCATTGGGAAAAACCCTTCAGAACGATTTGCAAACATCGTACAAAAGCTGCGTAATGCTGTTAATCCCCTCTCTGTGTGTCTGATGCAGGCCTGCACGGGGAAGTTCATGCCTAAAATGCAGTGGCTGTACTTCAGTGCTCTGGAGTGTCTCTCTGAAGAGGAAGGGTTCATGCTGTCTGAGGAGGAGTGTGCCCCACTGAGTATACAAGAGCCCTGCAGCCTGCCAACTGCACTGTGACTTTGCATAGCCTTGCTCGAGTTTGTGGTGCGTGTGGGACAGTACTGCAGGCAGTGCTAGTGTAAGACACTAGATTAAAACTTCAAATGATGTAGTTCTAGTATGTTTTTATAGTCTGATTCCACCAACTGTGTACAGGACAGTACTGCAAGGCTCTGCTCCCCACACAGCAGGCAATGCCAGCATACTAGGTTAGAAGTGTATATTTTACACCATGTTGGGTAGTTGTATGGGGTTTTATATTCGTGTTATGTAATGTGGTACAGAGAGGCCCTGATGTAAATGTGTGTCTTGTTTTGGCATCTCTTTTTTTCTCTTGCGGCAGTTTCTCTGGTGCTACGACGGTCAGATCTCTGTGTTTGGGTCCAAGTTGCAGGAGAAACTGTCCAAGCAGCGCTACTTTCCTGTTTGACCATCAACTGGTCGATATGGGGTACGGCAATCTGTTAATTGGGCACGCCAAATATAATCGTTCAAAGAAAAGATTGATTGTGCCGCCGACAGAAACGTGCGCCCGCAACATTTTTATTTTTTTTTCTGTCTAGGTGGGGGCCTGCGCGATTGGCTGCGAGCTGCTGAAGAACTTTGCTCTGATTGGTCTGGCGAGCGGCGAGGGCGGGGAGGTGATCGTGACGGACATGGACACCGTCGAGAAGTCAAACCTCAACAGGCAGTTCCTGTTCAAACCCTGGGATGTGACGGTAAAGGCTGCTTGATTTCAACCCCACTTACTGAGCATAAAAAATACCCATGGGTGAGAGGAGGCCATTTGGCTCAGCAGTGCGGACAGATCTGAAAGCTTGGTTCATTCAAGTCTTAAAGAATTTCGGTGATTACAACATGGCTAGGTAATCGCTGCCCGTTCTATCACCGTTTGTGTGTGAAGTGTCTCCTTCCCTCTGTCCTAAGTCTGTCTCCGCTTCATATCCAGCTGTGTCCTCTGGTCCTGGTTTCTGTGCTTGGTGTTGGTTGGGGTTTGTCAACTAAATTTCAGTTCTATCTTCGCAGCTTGTTTCATACGACCTGGTTGTTCAGTAAACTTGACGATGATGGTCTGGAACTGCGCTGTATTAATCCGCTCCTCTCCCCCTCTCTTGTAGAAGATGAAGTCTGACACAGCAGCGGCTGCAGTAAAGCAAATTAACTCCGACATCCGAATCACAAGCCACCAGAACCGAGTCGGTCCCGACACCGAGAGAGTGTACGACGATGACTTCTTCGAGGGGCTGGACGAGTGACCAACGCTCTGGACAACGTGGACGCCAGTGAGTGACGTTCCCTTTTTCTGGCTTCTGTCGGTCTCGCTCTGCCATTGAAAGGTTTTCTCTGCTTTTTTTTCCCCGGAGAAAAAACGTCTCTAAACCTGTGCGTTACGTCCTTTTGATGTCGTCAGACCACAAAGTGTTAAACACTCAATTTAGAAACACTGAACGAAACTTTAGTTCAGTGCAATTCAAGCATTTCAACTGGCAGTCTTTTCGGTGTGTTCAGATGTTTGAGTACCCTGTAAGAGTTTAGTCGAAAGCTGTAATGCCCTCCCCGCCTACTCCTTTGTACTATTACAACAAATTCAAAACTCCTCTGCCCATATCATAGTCAACCCCCCCGCTCCTTCCATACCTCCCCTCTAGGCATCTTATTTCATTTCCTTATTACTGTTTAACAATAATAATAATAATAGAACATGAATACTGTTGCCCGCACTGTTTAAAAAGTATTGACAGCTGTAAGTAACCAGTTAATCAAGGGAAACACTATGTGAAATGGTGCACATTGTTCTATGTAGTGATCCTTTCCTCTCTTCTTTTTCTCTTCACTCTCTCCTCAGGGATGCATATGGACCGGCGGTGTGTGTATTACCGCAACCCCCTGCTGGAGTCTGGAACTCTGGGGACCAAAGGGAACGTGCAGGTGGTCATCCCCTTCCTGACTGAGTCTTACAGCTCCAGCCAGGACCCCCCGGAGAAGTCAATCCCCATCTGCACCCTGAAGAATTTCCCCAACGCCATTGAGCAGGTGAGAGAGAGGGAGAGAGCGAGACACACTGATTTCCTCAACGCCACTGAGCACACCCTGCAGGTGAGAGACACACACACGCACCCCCCCTGCCACACAGTAACTGTCCTGTCTTGTCCCTGTGTAGTGGGCCCGTGACGAGTTTGAGGGTCTCTTCAAGCAGCCGGCAGAGAATGCAATGCAGTACCTCACGTGAATATCCCTTCCTGCTGCAGCCTGCCTTTCAATACAGCAGCCCTTCCTGCTGCACCCTGCCTTTCAATACAGCAGCCCTTTCTGCTGCAAATAATCCTTTCTTTGTATTGTGTCTGTTGAAGACGAGAGCCTTCCAGTCAGTGCTAGTCATCGAATTTACATTAGACACCGAGAAAGCCTTCTAGTCGAAACATTAGTCATCAGATTGTTTCTTTTTAGCGTTTCAATCGAAGACAGCAAGAAAGATTTCCAGTCTAAAAAAAAAATAAATAAAAACACTTGCCACTGAGTTTATTAAATAATGCTGATCCAGTTGAAATGAATTCTGCTCAGAACCGTGTTGAAGTCACCGAGAGGCTCAGACTGTGTGGTTAATGTCTCTCCTCTCTGCTCTCGCCTAGAGACCCCAAGTTCCTGGAGCGCACTCTGAAGCTGCCTGGCGCCCAGCCCTTGGAGGTGCTGGAGGCTGTGTATAAGAGCCTGGTGACTGACTGCCCTCAGAGCTGGGAGGCCTGCGTGGCATCGGCCCGGAACCACTGGCAGTGCCAGTACAACAACAACATCCACCAGCTGCTGCGCAACTTCCCCCCCTGGAGCAGGTGAGCAGCGCGGCACTCCACCTGGTAGTCCAGGCTCGGCATCGCTGTGGACAACTGGTTGCATCACCTACAAATTTAGGATTGAGATTTAAAAAAAAATTGGAAAAGCATGCAATTGCAAGCCAATTCATCAGGGATTTTTGAGTTTAGGGAATACATTATTATTAATTAGTTTTCTTTTTGTTTTCCTTTAATTGCTCATTGTCTAAAGAACACGTTCCGAATTGTTTCCTGCAAGGACTCGAGCTTCGCGCTGACGTCTCTGTGTGACGCACACAGAGACGCACAATAAGCGAGAGACACACACACGCACAGGGCATATTGTAATGACAAACCATGTATGCTTTGCTCGATGACTCTCGTCGAGGCGTTAGTTCCAGATTAAGGGGCAGCTTATGCTTCAAGCTATGCACATTTATTGATAAGATAGTAAAACAGGACTAAAAGGCACTGAATCGCAAAAGCACACTCAGTACTGCATTTCCAGCCAAGCCTCGCCCATTGGTCACTGTATTTTTCACATACCTCTTTATAGACTTGCATACTGATCAATCCTCTCCTCATCACTCGTTTTCTCACCAAACTCCTCAATAATGCGATCCAGGTCATTTTATTTTATTACTGTAACATCTCAAAAAGTTCTGCCTGATATTCTTGGAGCACTGGATGCAGAGTTAATGCTGTATTAATTAATCTCCATCGCCCCCCCTGACTGTGTGTTTGCCCTCAGTACTATGAACAGGACTGGACTCTGTGGGATCGCTTCGAGGTGAAGGGATTGCAGGACGACGGGAAGGAGATGACACTCAAACAGTTCCTAGACTACTTCAGGGTACCGCCTGCACGCTCTAGTTTCAAAATCTTTGCCTGGCGAGAGTGAAGAGCTGCTCCAATTGCTTTTAACTGTTCGTTTTAAAACCGTAATCAATCAGTAGCTGTGTTTGCAGCCCTGAGCTTCAAGTGTCATTGAAATTGATAGGTAGGGTGTAGGGTTGGCTCACCTGATTTGAATGCAGTCCCTGTGATTGGGATTCTGTAGCCCTGTGACAAACCTCCCGCTCCCCTCTCTCCTCCCTTATCTGCCTCTCTCCCCCTCTGTCAGAATGAACACAAGCTGGAGATCACCATGCTTTCCCAGGGAGTCTCGATGCTCTATTCATTCTTCATGCCACCCGCCAAGCTAAAGGAGCGACTCCCACAGCCGTGAGTAAAAGGGAGCAGGGGCTGGTCCTTCGATTAAATCTGTTGATCAATATGCATAAGTGAGGTCAGATTCAAGCTACCTCATACCTGGATGGTTGTATCACAGCATCAAGCACTTCTAAAGCTAAAAATGAGACGGCCAACATACAACTCTGCAGGTAACACAAGAGACCTCCATCTGCACTGCTTAAGAATGCATCTGCCAACACAGTCCTAAAACACTGGAGAACACAGAGTATACTGGTTACAGCACAGGGTATACAGACCAACTGCATTGTGTTGCTCATACAGTATGATTGGTACACGTCATTGCAAATAAACACAGCTTTGTAACAGTGTACCTCATGCACGTCCATTTTGGCAGGTGACAATATCATTGTGTCGTACATCTGTCGTGTGGACGTCCTGTTCTTGGTGCTCCCATTCCTCCTGTCCATGTTACTGTGAATTGTAATGCTGGTCTGTCGCCCCTTCCTCCCTTGTGAAAGACTGTAATGCAATCTGCAAACAAAGATGTTTTTGGACAGTAAAACAGGTTTAAAAGGCACTGAATCTCAACAGGACACTCAGTACTGCATCTCCAGCCAAGCCCCACCCCTTGGTCGCTGTATTTTTCACATACCTCTTCATAGTCTACTGATCAATCCTCTCCTGATCACTCGTTTTATCTCCAAACCCCTCAATAATGCAATCCGAGTCATTATTTTATTAGTATACAATTTCAAAAGCTCTGCAAATGCCTGTGATATTCTTTGAGCGCTGGATGCAGAAGCAGCTCTCTCCTTTGTTTATGACCGTGTTATCTCTGTAGTGGATGGGGCTATCAGATACGCCCCTTTTTTCCGGCTTCATTTGGTTCCTATCGGTCTCACTCGGCCATTGAAAGGTTTTCTGTTTTTTCCAGAGAAAAAATTGACTAGACCTGTGTTTTACGTCTCTTGATGGTCCGACATCGGACTGGAAAGGGAAAATTGTAATGTCGGACTTGGCCCGATATAGGAACACAAAGGGTTAAAGAGGTTTAATACTGACATTAACCCTTTCCAGTCCAATGTCGGACTCTGTCCGACATCACCAAAAAGACATAAAGCACGGGTCTCTAGTCATTTTTTCTCTGGAAAAAGCCGATAAAACGAGTGATCAGGAGAGGATTTATCAGTATGCACGTCTATAAAGAGGTATGTGAAAAATACAGCGACAAAGGGGTGGGGCTGGAGATGCAGTGCTGATGTCGCTTAGCATTGCAATCCCCTTTTAAACCAGTTTTACTCAGGGAAGGTGGGTTTATTTTAAACTGCGCGTGTGAAAATAAACTGGACCTGATAAGCGCTGAATAAATGGACCGCAAAGGGTTAAACGCGTTGCTGACCGCCTGTCTTCCTCTGTGTCCAGGATGACTGAGATTGTGACCAAGGTCTCCAAGAAGAAGCTTGGCAAGCACGTGAAGGCGCTGGTGTTTGAGCTCTGCTGTAATGATGACACGGACGAGGATGTGGAAGTGCCCAACGTGCAATACACCATTCGCTGAGAGCGCAGTTTAGGGGCAGGGATGAGGGAGGGGCGGGGGGGGGGGGGGCTCCAGGAGTTCTTGCACTGCATTCTGGAACTTGTAGTCTTTTTTTTTTTATTTCTCAAACGTGTTGGGAGGTCAAATGATTTCAGATTTTGCCTAGTTTTATAGTACAAGGGAAGGGAGGGGCTAGGGAAAGAAGCTGAAGGCAGTGCTAAGGGTGACTGATGCCTGTTCTGACTGGCTGAGAGGAAGGAACGTTTTTCAGATGGGATTTGGTTTTTAAAACTTGGTTAGCACTTATTTTAAAAGGTGTGCCAGTGGTGATATTTCTAGTGCAAATAAAGGAAGAAATTTATTTCGAAGTCTTGGTTACAAACCCCCCTTTTTTTTTTAAGACTACACATAATATCAAAGTAACAAGAATAAAACATTTTAAGAAATTGGTTAAGAATAAAGCCCGCTCGTACTAAATCAGAAGCTGTAGGAGCAAGATGGAACTAAATAGCCAAAAAAAAATTCGTTCTGGAAATGACACCCTCTTATTGCAAAGCTCTGACTTATTTTATTTTATTTTTTATTTGTTTTCCATAAAGTTTAAATCTGTTTTGGACTTGTTTTCTGGAACTAGACAGTGGTCTAGAAAAAATGCTTTCTTGGTTAGAAAGATAGGTACATAGTCCAGTGGAAGCATGTTCAGAACTTTTATTTAATTGATGAAACACTTGTGTGCATCTCAACTCCACAGCCTGTCCTCTCTCCGGTGTGTGGTCTTTGATCCCCAGCCCTTCAAGGGAAAGCTCTTTTACAAGCTCTTGTGTCAGCTTTCTTAGTTAAAGGATAGCTCTACTTGCACTAAAGAAATGTTTTCAATAACGTACCCGCAAGTGTTGTGGCACTGAAGCTTCTGTATTTCATGTATTTTATTTAGTTATCCGCTGTTCTGTTGAAATACTAGGCAGCTTTTAAAGAAGTTTCACTTTTAGTGAGAATAATTACCTCAATGAAGGACAGTTCTCAAAGCAAAATAAACAGCATTGAAATATAAACACTCCCTTGAAATCCCTTTAAAAAATAAAGCAACAAATAACCAAGATCCAATATTCAGACAAGAACGAGTTAAAAAAAATAAATAAATAAACACACATTGTTGAAGATCATATTTCTGCAGCTAAAGCATTGGAACGAATCTTTGGAGAAATGTAGCCCTTTCCCTATTTAACAAGACTGAAAATAATTTTACGTTTAAGCAACTGCAAAAGTATTAGCGTGTTCTGTAATTATGCAAGCAGTTGTTTCACATCGTGTAAATTAGTCATTTTATATATACTTTACAGTGAACATTCCTGCCCCTGACACTAATCCCGTTGGTGCTCAGGAAGGGAAGGAGAGACCAAACCAGTCTTGCCCTAATCGCCACTTACTGAAAGTGTGCAGTAGTGTCCCACAGCGAAGACGCTGTTACTACATTCCTGAAGATTGAACGGTAACTAGTAGGTTTCCACCCTTCCCACCACATTTCAACTGGATCACGTTGTATCAAGCTCTTTTACAGCCTAGAAGAGAATCCGGATCCAGGATCTATCAAGGCGCACTCAGTAAGGGGAGTGGTTATACCTGTGTTGAACTAAAATCTCCCAACGGGTCCTGCTAACGGGTTCTCCTTCAGCTCGGTTGTTAAACATTATATAACTGGGTTGTGGCTTGTGATCAGCTTACTCTGTGTTACCTGCGGCTTTCTCTACTAACATATAACCTACCAACCTCTTACCAACGTCCTTTGCTGTGGTTCACTTTGTGTGTTCAGGTAAGAATATGATCACCTGTAATTCGTAAAGAGGATGTATGTTACATATTGCCTATGACATTGTCTGCACTGTAAATTAGTTACAATCAAGTTTTGCATTTGACCAATACATAAACCGCAAACTCCAACCCCCCAAGCTATGCTTCACATCCATTCCTCGGATGACCTGGTAAGAAGATTGTATATACTGCAGGTTGAATATGATAAAGGGGTTTTGCTAAATGAGACATTTTTCATGGCATAAAGACTTGGGTTTTTGGGGGTTTTTTACGCATAAAGGTTTAAATATTTTTACAAGTTATACAGCTCCGCTGTACCAAACATTATTTTAATTACATTGTTGGTAACCATGGTTTTGTTGCAGGTTGAATATGATAAAGGGGTTTTGCTAAATGAGACGTTTTTCATCATAAAAAGTTGATTATATATATATATATATATATATATATCTATATATTATATATAGATATATAGATAGATAGATAGATAGATAGATAGATAGATAGATAGATAGATAGATAAAGCATAAAGGTCGATTTCACCCATTCTCTGTTTGAATTGAAAAATAAAAATCGAAAAAAAAAAACTTTCCAAAATAAACGTCGATATCAATCGTTGATTTTGTTGTGGTGTTGTTCAATATTGTGTATTGTCACCTCCTGTGGTCCCTCCTCTCTCATACCCCTTCTCCACTGGCACATCATCTGACCCGTGAGGGCTCGGTACGGTACAGGCACTGGCTACTTGCCGAACCAGAACCAGACCGTGAAACTCCGGCCTCACAAGACATTAGAAACAGGCTCCGAGCCGAGCCAGAGGCGCGGTTAAGGATTTTCGTCATTGAATTGGATCAACCAATACACACCTGTGGGGCGTACACGTCGATTTGTTATTTTTCTTAATCTGGCTTCCAATTTTTTAAAACAGCTGCTTGACAATAATGCATAACCTTTCTCCGGGGGTCAAACAAAGGACTGTACAGCTGTAGCATATCTACAAATACGGCTCTCTCTTTTTTTAAACAGCTCAGTAGCTCAGTCCCATTTCTAACCGACTTCCACCTACCCACGGGAATAAAGTGCCTTTTAGTCCAGGGTCCTCTGCTCCCTTTATCTAGTACCCTGTCAGGTCGGGAGGGAGATTTAACAAACCATTCACACTGATATGCGTCTTTGTTGTTCACGTTTCAGGTTTTCTTTCTACCTATACATTTTCCTCTGACTTCCTTGCCCCTTGCGCGCTTGACAAGTTGTTGTCATTAAACATCTGTTATTTTTAATCTTTGATTAAGCATTTTATTATGGTACAGCCTGCTATAGAGAGAATAGCCATGTGCGTAATTATCAACAGCAAGTCAATCCAAGATCCCGTCATACTTTTCAAAAGCATACATTAATATATACAGTGCCTATAGAAAGTCTACTAGCCCTTTCCAGTTTTTCACCTTTTGTTGCCTTATAATTAAAATGCATTAAAATAGTTATTTATTTCTTTTATTGACCAGATCAAGGTGTGCAAAGTTGGTAGAGACCTATCCCAACAGACTCACAGATGTAATTGCTGCCAAAGGTGCTTCCACCAAGTAGTATATATTTTTTATGTATAATACAAAAGAATACAAATATATATATATATATATATATATATATATATATATATATATATACTATATATATATATATATATACATATGGCCATTAAAAGTTATAAAATAAATGTAGTCCTTTTAGTGGTACCACTTTAGCAACACGTAAAACTTAAAACAATACAAGTCCTTGAATTAGCAGACATCTGATCCTTAAAGCGATGTGTCCAGTGTGATGTCTTCATCGCCGTTCAACGTAATTCTTCAACCTAAAATAAAACATTGAGAACTAAAATATTCCTAGCCCTCTCAGCTACTTCAGGTCTTTTATTAAGGATTTGATCCTAAAATCTCAGCCTGGAGGCGTCCATCCTAGTTTTTTGTATTCACTGGAGAGCTCTTAAAGGAACGGTGCCAAATTAAAATAAGTCTGCCGACTAAATATTCATAACATCTTATTTTGATTTAAGGAACCTTTTCAACAGTAATAAAACAATTCTAGTCTTTTGCCCGTAACATACACTATAGAATAATAATAAAACAGTGTCTTGTTTTATAGGGGGTTAAACAAGCGTTCTTGTTTGCTGCATTATCTGATATGATTTTTGATCAAAAACTCACCAACAACAGTTTAGAATGAAACACTTATCCTTTCACCTGTATGATGACCTAGAAACCGCTCACAAGACAACAGCTTTGGGTGGTTGCTTGTATATCTTCCAACTTCCTTTAGTATTCCTGCACTCCCTTCTTGTAGTGAATAAGCAGAGTGGTTAGATGCAATGTTTTATGTGTAGCACTAACCCTACAGTAAGCTTGTCAGTTTCAGGAAATGTTTTACTGATTAACTGTTCTAAGGTCAGTAGCAGTGGAGATATTGATCAGTTGTTGTAACTCGAACACGGTTAGAGCAATTCCTCCAACGGTACGTTCATGTTTCTTTTTGAAAGTTGACTAGATACAGATACTGAAATTATTCAGAAGGCTAATGTATTCTTAAATATACATTAGCATATTGGAATTAGTAACTCTTCTGCAATTGTGTAAAACATATTCAATAATGTATTTACAGTGTATAAATTTGACCAATTGCATTTTCAGTTTGAGCTATTCCTGGATTTAATTTTATACATATACATGTTTAAAGTCTGTTTCACAGATTATCATTTTATTTCTCTCTCTCTCTCTCTCTCTCTCTCTCTCTCTCTCTCTCTCTCTCTCTCTCTCTCTCAGATAGCTAGTATTTAAGTGATAGCGCCCGTCGATGTCCAGTAGCTGTGAATTGAGCCTTCATTACGATGTCTTGTCAAAGTCATGATTTCCCTTGTCTCTAGACCAGCGTCAGAAAGTATCAATGTTTATGTAGCTTTTGATATTATAAGATTAGTTGTAGATGAAAATTTTATGGGAAAAAGCCGGTATTCATGGGCGGATTGATTTAAAATATAATTCACAGTTAAGCACTTCAACGCTCCAGCAGGCATCTATGCAAAATAGAAGCCCGCTAGATCTGGAAGCTGATTGGCTTTATAGCGCACCCAGAGAGAGTTCTTTCTGTTGAATAGAAAACAGGGATTTTCTTTGTTTGTTTCTATTAGGTTTGAGTAAGAAGCTGACAAGGCTTCCTTGTATTTCAGAATACTATCTTTCCAAGCGAGAATAAACACTTGCAGGTTGGAATCTTTCCATTTGGGTTCTTGTTTGCATGCACGTGTTTATTGAACCATGGAGAAAGTCTTGTAACTCTACTTGTGTTTCAGAAATAGTGCTCACAGTTGTATTCTAGTAATTCACAAGCATATCTTTCTGATTCTGCCTGGATGGATGCTTGAGTAGGCAATGCTTCCAGAAATATATCACTAATTTATGAGTTCTGAGGGCGAACTTTAAGAAAACGCATTTTTAATAGGGCTAGGTGATGTTGATTCAAAAAGGATCGCTGAGTGATCAGAGAGCGCCAGATCTGTAATTACTAAATTTTGAACATTTAAACCACAAGTGAGAATTAAATGTAAAGTTTGACCATGAATATGGGTGGGACCATAACATGTTGGGGGGAAACCGCAAATGAATCTACCAGTGACCTAAAAGTCCTAACAAAGGGATCTAGAGCCACATCAAGATGTGTATTAAAATCACCCAATGGTAAAATTCTATCACGCTTAACCGTCTTTGTAGATAATTCAGAGAGTAAGAGAATTTGGTCTAGGTGGTAGGTAGATTACTATAATGCAGAGCCGGGGTCTCCAACCCTGGTCCTGAAGAGCTACTGTGGCTGCTGGTTTTTATTTCAACCAATCTCTCAGTTACTTAATTGAACCAATTATTGGCTTAATTAGTCAAGATGAACAGGCGTTCCAGATCTTTAGCTAGTGATGATGTAAAACACGGATAAAACTTGCTGGACAGGGGTTCTCCAGGATTAGGTTTGGAGAGAGTTTTTTTTTTTTTTTTACAGAAGCAGTTTGATAGATGTATAACCATCAGTATACTTTAGATAAAGTTCCTCACCGAAAATGGTAGTAATGCCGCCACCGCGGCCTTGGTTACGTGCCTTCTGCTAGGAGAAACCAGACAGACAGGCCTCTATTAATGGAACAGTCTCGTCCTGTTTTATCCATGTCTCAACCAGAGCCAGGATGTCTATTTCCAACACCAGAATAAAATCATTAATTTGGAGAGATTTATTACCCAGAGATCAGGTATTCAGTAATGCCACACGAAAAGAGGTTGCTGTTGAATTAATAGCATTTTCAATAACTATCAAATTTAATTTACACTTTTTTGAACATGATCCCTGGAAAGAAGTTCGCAGTAATGACACTGATAGGGCAGCCTGCTTGTGGGGTTTGTATGCAAGGCTGGGAATTCACAATAGTCTCCTGGAAGCTTAGTGAGTCAAAGGTGTTTAAAACAGTTTTGTATATTTTCTGCTAGTCTCTGCCTCTTGTTAGGATGCAGTCCATCTCGCTTAAAAAGTGATCATTAAGTTAAGTTTCAAAGTGTTCGTTAAGGGTCTCAGTTCTCTGTATTGAACGTCATTTCTACCCACATGAATAAAAACCTTTGTTTTTTGACCACGATTTTTTAGTTTGGCTGAAATGCCATGAACTCTAGCGCCTGAGATGTTCCCAACAGACCCTTTCTGTTAAAAGCGGTCAGATTGGGTTTGAGGGTTAATTTGGTAACATTAATTGGGCATTTATTATATCTTGTGTAACTTACCTGTAATTAGTTTATTGTTTAGTCAAAAAGAAATACAAATGAAAAAAGTTTAAAATCCTGCCTATACCCAGTCTAACTGGTTGTAGCGCAATGTGGGACAAATACCTAAATACTTAAATTGTGCTGCATAATGTGACTCTACCTACCTCCCTCTTACCTAAGTGGTGCTGCATAATGTCCAGAGAGAGTTTTGGTGACTTTCTGCATTCCTGTTGCTGCCTCTTCTACCATTGCTTCGTCTCTCAATCCTGATACACTAGTGTACAATCAGGAGCAGACTAACCTCTCCTCTCATCTTCAGAGTACCGGACATGGCTGGAGCAGAAATCACCCTGAACAGGAAATCTCATCTCCCATATTTCAATAAGATGAAGATTTTATTTGTGATTATCTTGCCTTTTGTCCTCTGTATATGCTGGCTGCTGGTAAGATTGTCTTTTCCTCTGTTCAGTAAATCAACGCTCCTTCTGCATTTTATAATTCAAGGGGATATAGTAGAGGCAGAGGTATGTCTGTATATCACGCGTCTCCATACATCTGTCATGAAACTTGGTATTATTTAGCAGAGGTTATTGGAGTATCACATTCTGGGGATAAGGGGGGTCTGTCCGTACCTTCATCCAATTGTATGTCACACATTTTTGCTGACTTTTTAAAATAGTATTAATTTCCCCTCCCCTCTGATGTATTTTAGCAAAATTTGTAATAATCTTTAGACACACAACACATTGTTCTAACCCTAACCTAGAGCTCTGAAGTGCTTGTCCTTCATGAATCTATTGTCTGAATGGGGTATGGCTTCATAATCGAAGGCTCAGATTTACATTAAATACGACTTTCAAATCTTTCCACTGCGGTTGGTCAGATTATGTTTATATGCATTCATTTGGCAAGACCTGGACTGTTTTGTCTATAAAACAGATCAAGATATTCAATGGGGAAAATCTGTTGAAACACAGAAACAACAACATAATTATAGGGCAGTTTTTTGTTAGTTTTTTAGTTCTAGTGCAATTTTTTTTAATTAATCCTAGATTCAAACCCAAATAATTAAAGCTTAATGTTAAAACCTGACTTTCTATCATGTATGATGCATGCATGTCAAAAAAGTAACGAAAGTATTTCTTAGTTAAAATGAAAATACTGGAATATGATAGAATCCCCCATTGCAGCTCCAGCAGTGGAGAATGACTCCTATCTTTTTACTCTTGCAGCGTGTTAAGGGGTTTGACAGACGACTCCTGTTACCTCTCAACCCAAGATTACATGATCCAAGAAGAGCTACTGAAGCAAAAGTCAATGAAATATTGCAAGCGCTAAAAAGACACATACCTACAGTAAATCAAACTCAACTGGAACTCACCAGCAGTGGCGCACACAGCCTGGTCACCTTAATGAACCCGAAGGAGAATTACTGTGTGGGAGAGATCGTCAGTGTCCGAGTGGAAATGAATGACTACCAGGGCAAACCCAAGACATACGGGGGAGATTTCTTTCTGGCTCGGATCCATTCTCCAGAGCTGCAAGCAGGAGCGGCGGGCGTGCTTGAGGATTTCAACAACGGGACCTACCGCGTCAACTTCACTTTGTTTTGGCCGGGCAGCGTGAAGGTTTCGGTGCTTCTGATACATTCAAGCGAGGTGGTCTCGATGTTATCACGAGCTAAAGAGTATTGCAATAATAAATTTATTTTCACAGGCACCTTTCATAACAGTACGCTACAGGAGACATCTATATGCGACATTCATCTGAGCACAAATGAAACCGTCTGTGAATTCAAGGACAAGGGGAACCAGGAATCATTTTCCTGTTTCAAACCTAAAACATTGCCGTGTGAGACCCTGCATTACACAACATCAAGGAACGGCAAAGCGTCCTGTCTAACCGACGTTGAGAACGACCTTCTAAAGAGGTTTGGTTTCTCTTTACTCTATTCTGTATTTCTAAACCAGTGTACGTGTGGAGTAAAGATGTAGATCTGTGCCATTTACCCGGTTGGCTTCATTTCTTTACATTGAATTCAATGGGCTCTGCGTTAGTTGTTCATGAACCTTGCAATGAGATTTCAAGAGATAATGAAGTGTATTTCTGCCTCAGTAAAGAGATGATTCTTTAGCTTGTCCCTTGAATTTGATGTGTTTCGACCACTGGAACAATGCAAGTCATACCAAACTGAACAAAACAAAGCCCTATAATACTCTCATAATATCTACTGAGAGTAACAATTACCAGGCTTTATTACTGACAGGTAGAATTATACAGAGAAATTCACTACTGCTAGAGTTTATGAATTAACCCTGATACAAAGTTAAATCATTGACAGTGTTTCCCCTCTGCTGCGTGTTCCAACTGCCAGTGAGTTTAACAGTGTAACGACACATAAACCCCAGCCCAGCCCAGCCCAGCCCAGCCCAGCCCACTAGAGATACTTTTTGCAACGCCCAAACTGCTGCACATTCCAGAGAGAGAGAGAGAGAGAGAGAGATGCCCACACCCACAGGGATGGAAATAAGACTCCTACTGCATCGCATTTTCATCCATTCGCCCCATAGCAGCCATTGCATGTATTGAAATAGTTCAGTTCTCAGTAAGAACTACTTAGACAATTAAATTATTACTGAAATGATCACAAGTACCAGATGTTACAACAGTATGATGAAATCTAAATTCTGTGAAAAGAAGAACATTCTGGGTGCCAAAATACTAAACAAAAACCGATCAATCAGTGCTCCAAAGGTCCTTGTAAAGATGGTCAGTGTTGTAAGCAGAGTAAAGAAATGAATATAATATCTGTAAACAAGTGTGCACAATTCCAACTGATGTGTTAGCAAGCTACCTGTATTGATACTAATATTGTAAAGTTACGCACACATAGCTTGAACATTATTGTCATGCACAATAATGTAGCACCTATTCATAATAGAAATCAAATAGGGATCAGTCAGCTTATTCTGGGAGAAGCCTTCAGGTACAGTGATGGTCTGTCGTCAGGAGACCCACACTGGCCAACCTGCAATTACAGGTGCTCTCATGCAAATGCTGCGATATACATGGTCTCTGTGTGTGTATTAATGCCTCCTTAAAACATGAAACTGTACAAATGCAATAAAGAGGTTTTCTTTTCTTCTGAAGGTCTACGGTTGGCGTGACAATCCAAAATAATTTCAAAGACATTACAGTGGTTACCTGTAAAGGTAAGGTTCCTTTGTGATTTGATTATGTAAGTGATTTGAATTCTTAAATTAAAATAGTACAACCTTGAAGTAACCTAAACCTCTGGGCTAATTAACTAAATACTTTTAGGAAAAACAGCAACATGAAGGATGTCTAAATGTTTGTTTTGCAAGTATTATGTGTTGATCTTCACATGACATACCATTGTGAGACAGCTTTATCGAGAGATAATGTGTCTTGTGATCTCGACATAACAAATCTGTAATTGTGTTTTCCTGTCCCTAATGAGCCACCGTAGTATTGGTCTTTTTATTCTAAGTGTAGAAAGCATTTTAATAACACTGTCAGGCTGTCAATAGAACGCTTTCTGTTTTAGATCGTGTTCCTCAAGCTGCTGGGAAGTGTGAGCTGGGAATGAGCTCTCCTATCCCCAGTGGATTTTTCCATTCAGACCGGTGGAGTTCTTCCTATTGCAGAATGAGCAGCTTCCAAAATGTGAACGACATGAACCAGTGCCTTCAGGGGAAACAGTTTTACCTGCGGGGGGACTCGACAATGCGCCAGTGGGTTGAATATTCCACATTCAAACTAAACGGTAAACAGATCTTCACTCCAAGTTAGATCCGTTATGTTTATTTACTACTTCAGTTGTTCTAAATGTAGCATGGAAACCTTTCAAGAAAACCTTTGTCATGATCCTGATACAGATGCAGAAGCCAAAGTCAAGGAAGTATTGAAAGCGTTAAATACACCTTTTTGAATTAAATCAAACTCATTTGAAACTCACCAACCACTGCCTGATCACTATGAACCTGAAGGAGAATTACTGTACGGGAGAGATCGCCAGTGTCCAAGTGGAAATTAATGACAGCTGGGCTGTTAGTATATAAAAAAGTGCCCCTCAAAGTTTTGAACCATCATAAAACTTTGCAGACCCTCATTACAAAGAGGGAAAAGATTACTCCTAGGATTAGTGTGCATCAGTGAAAAGGGTATGTGAGAAAGAAGGACTACCTTACATGGGTTTGTTATGAATTTTTATATATTTTTATGTATTTATTTATTTAGAGCAGGGCTTCTCAAACTCAATCCTGGGGACCCCCTGTGGCTGCTGGTTTTCAATCCAACCCAGCTCTCAATTAACTAGACCCTTCATTGAACTGATAATTTGCTTAATTAGACATTTTTACTTGTTTTCAGCTCTTGAACATTTTCAGTTCAAGTTGCTTATCAAATGTTACAGCTAACTTGAAATATGCAACTGTTTAAGAGCTGAAAACAAGTAAAAAGGTCTAATTAAGCAAATTATCTGTTCAATTAAGGGTCTAGTTAAGTAATTGAGAGCTTGGTTGGAATGAAAACCAGCAGCCACAGGGGGTCCCCAGGACGGAGTTTGAGAAGCCCTGATTAGAGCAAGCTTATATATCCTCTGTACGTGCAAGTCAGCAATAGAGGGTTGGTAGATTCTGAAATTTCTCTGTTCTTTCTAAAGCTGTAATTAGCACGGTTAAACCTTGGGCTGGATTAAATCAAGCTCGATTATTTTATAGTTCTGTATTCTTTAATACAACATGGTGGCTTTGCTCTCTCTGTAAGGAAGATGTAGTCGCTACACTACACACCACTGCCAGATATTCTGTCTGGTTACACAGGGCTTGTCAAACATATGTAGAATTAGCAAAGAAACGACTTGAAGTATTAATTCGCTGACGCGTTTGGGTAACGGGGCCGAAATGATCCGTTACTTCACGTTTTCATTCATGCACTTATTGAGTTGAGTATTTTGATTTTGTACGCGTTTTCTTTGATAGGGCACTTTATGATTGATTTGTAGCACTTTATTGCTGCTTCCTCGCTCGGCTCCGGAGCTAAATTAATTAATTACCCGGCATTTGAAAACAATATAGTCACCTGTCTATAAATATCCCTTGATGGTTTGTTTTCGAGGATGGCTATCCACTGTTTGTCTTGCCTGTGCGTGTAGAAACTTTGGACTTTGTTCTTGCTGCTGTGAATGATTAACCACTTGCTTTGTGTGTATAAAAAATGGAATCGTTCATTATAATAGCAATGTGATGTGTTTGGTGTATTTGATTCGTTTATGTTAGTGTGATCAGTATTTTATTCGCGCTTTTGCACAGTTGATTTGTTGCTATAAGTGTTTATAAATCTGCACGGTTATATACTGTCGATGGTAGTAATAATTGTTGTTGTGCGTATCTACGATCAGAGTCTATGTCCTCTCCAAATAAAGCCTGCAGTTATTTTTAATCGCTGTAGTTTGTGTGTTCCTAGTGGTCTGTATCCCAGTTCCACGCCCTGTAAAATAACCTATTTAAGAGACGTGTTTTAAACCACCGTTGGTTTTAATTGAGGGTGAAATTCCCTCTGTGGCGCAGGCAGGCTTTCCTGTTTTATCCATTCTGTGGCGCTTGTCCCGTTCTGTCGCTGCGGGCAGATGATACATATGCATTAAAAGGAGAGTTGTTTAGACTGCAATCCAGCGATAAGCTAGTTAGCCACCGCGTAAATTATCATGTGAAGTCTGGTTGGGGCAGGTTGTCATATGCAAATCCTGTAGGAAGAAGTCTTATATTTTTTCTTCTTTTTTTTTTTATACCAAATTGTGGAATGAGTCACCATGTAATGCTGCTTTAAATTATTTCCTGTTTGTTCTGCTGGTTCTGTGGAGGCTGTGGGATTATTCTGTAGCATGGGTCAACATTTCAAATAGATGGATAGATAGATAATGTGTGTGTGTGTGTATATATATATATATATATATACGTTTTTTTTTTTTTTTTTATTTTTCGGTCGTCTGGGTTTTCAAGATGTAGTTTGCTTTGTTTAGGATTAGATATTCTGTCTTTTCACAGACACTATCTTTTACTCAGCTTTGGACTATATTGGGTCCCTAACCTGTAATTGTTAGTTCGATTCAGATCTCTAAAAGCTGTATGTGTGATTGCTGTTCTCTCTCGGTGTTTAATATCTAAGCGGTGCATTTAATTGTTCAAATCTAATCAGCATACTCCCGAGTCGTGATATTACTGTCTTGACTGTTTTATTATTATTATTATTATTATTATTATTATTATTATTATTATTATTTATAGATTTGTAACTTCCGTTAATGCTTTAGAACAAAGGGTTTTAGCAAGTAGCTTAAATCTGTTACACAGTGAGGCAATGTGCCCCACCCCTGTGTGTATTTGTGTTGCATGTGGTGTGTTAATGTTGGTGTATACGTATTGGTGCACGGGATATAAATGGGTCTGTGAGTGGTTTAAAATATATAGCTGCATTTACTTCACGTGCATTTAAACTTTTTAATAGTATGTGAGCACTGGGTTGCACAAATTAATTCACCTGCTGGGAATAATTAGTAATTGAATCCCAGCACAACAGTATATATAGATGCACGTTTCACTCACTCAAGCGTTGTGTGTTCGATGAGTGGAGAACGGCTGAGAGAGAGGAGATTAGTTTAAACATTAACGATTGCTACTGTGCTGTGTCGTGGAACTTTTCAGGTCCGCAACTAAAAGAGCCAACTGCACCAGGTGTTCAGAGATATAAAGCTTTATTAGTTTGCGCAACACATCAGTGTTAGGAAGCCCGAGCAGTGTTCTGCCATACAGAGTTAGCATACAGTTATTATACCTTTACAGAGAGACAGGGTCGTTTCCCTTTCAACCAATAAGCTAGAGCCAACCCAGTTGGGGTAGCAAAGAAAGGGAAATAGGTATTTACAAGGTAGTGAGAAATCAACTCAGTAGATTGTAATGCAATAAAAGTTTAGGTGGAATGTTGCTGTTCCCTTTTGTCCCACCATCTACAGTTTGGTTCCCAGCAACATGTATCTGCAGTTTAATACATTTACTTTATTTCTATAAACTTAATAGATCACAAACTCAAAATATTTTAAAACATATAACTCGGTGAATAAATGTAGTACAGGGTAGCAACAAACAGATACAGGAATGGTGCTATGCAATTATTCCCCTACAGCTGGTTGAACCAGCACGATACTTGTTTGCTCATTTATCTCTCTGTGAAACAAAACGCCACGTTAGCCAAAACGAACAAAGTGTTTTTCGTTTGCAAATACTTTTATTTCATGTTTTGTTGATTTTTTTTAAAGAGCTCAGCAGTGCATTTCATACACCATACCCCCTTTGCAGTACTGTGTGCGTGTTCATTTCTGGTGTGACCTAACTACTTAAACCAGCCTGTCACACACAGTGATAGGTTGAAACAATGAACCGCCTCCTTCACATAGCAATGCTTAGTGCTAATTGTTTGAAACACAACATGTCAGCACTGGCACGGCGATACTATCAGAGACAGTACTGTCTCAGTATTGAGACAGTATAACTTTCTTGCAGGCAGTGCAAATGCTCAATCTGAAACTAAAGTTAATGAGAAAGTTGAAGGTACTGCTACAGTAAATGTACATTCTAATACCTTCTGGCATTGCTTTATTGAGTGTATCATTCTGCGTTAATCCATTCCATAATCTCACACTAGTGAGCCACATAACATGACTATATATGCAAGCGTTTGGACTGCCTTTGCCATTCTGTTTGAATTCCTCCCTTAAACTGTCTGGTTACTGACAGTGATCAATCTGTTAACACACCGAGGTCTTTCTCTTAGCGAGCCTGTTCTGTTCCCTATATGAGTTGAAAGGGGTTGGCAAAAAAGAAATTCCTCTTCATGCGACTTCAAAGTGACTCTTCATTATTAAACACGCTCCCCCCCCCCCCCCACCCCACACCCCCCCAAGAAAATTTAACACAACCCCCAGGTTGGGACGTGCTGTTTTAGATTATTAGATTAGCCATTAATCTGTTTTCTTCCTTCACAGAGCTGAAGTACACAGGTAAAACAGAGACCCATGCACCCAAGCTTGCTGTTGACAAGACGAGAAACATAACCATGTCCTGGAAGATGCATGGATTCCCTTGCATTTCATATTCACCATGCTTTATGGATGGTGGGATCTATATTGTTGAAGAGCTGGACAGACTCGCTGGCAGGGAGAACACTGTTGTAGCTATCTCTGTGGGTCAGCACCTGCGTCCTTTCAACTTGAAATTCTACGTTACAAGAATGATGAACATCAAGCAGGCTGTCGCAAGACTTCTTCAGAGAAGCCCTTCGACCAGGGTGTTTGTTAAATCAGAGAACACCAGAGAACTCAGCTCTGAGATGATCTGGGCAAGTGACTGGCATGGTCACCTCCAAAACCTGGCTCTGAGGGAGGTGTTTCGGGGGGTGAAAGTGGGGTTCATTGATGCTTGGGACATGACTGTAGCTGCAAACTCATTCTCCATTCACCCAAACAGGAATATCATTCATAATCAAATTGCTTTGTTTTTGTCATATCTGTGTGGTCCAAGTGTTTAGCGGGGAGTCTTTGTGTGATTGGTGCTTTGATGTAACTGTTCTAATCATCATGTCTAAATGGGGGTAGAACCATAATCTAGACTTGTGGAATATATGGTGCTTAAACGATGAATTCCCAAAAAATCTGAGTTAGGCAGAAATAAATTTCTAGGGGATAAAACTTGAGTAAAATGAATTATTTTCTTAGCAAAAAATAACGCTGTGTAACAATTTTTTTTTTTTTTTTTTTTTGTTCCTGGGTAGTAAGTGTTATTTCCTAATTGCTTATGCCTCAAAAGTATAGAAAATGGCTATTATTCCCCACAAACTTTGCTTTTGTGACCAGGACAGTGATATTTCAAAATATCACTATTTCCAATGGGAAAACGGGCAAATGTGTGTCTTCTCGTTCACATAAAGTCAGAAAAAAACAACATATGAATCCAAATTAACATGTATTTATACTAAAGTAATACAAAAATGACTACAAAAGATTTAGAAGTGAGTAGTTTTTCAAGATTTACGATTATACTGTAAATTTGATTGATTTGAAAATAGGGTGCAAAGGAAAACACTTAATGAATATTGTACACAATACCCTGACAGAGGGCTGAAATCCCTGAGGCAGGACGAAGTCTGCCTTGTCTCCCTGTGATTGTTCAGCTGTGTTGAAGCAAGATGGGGGAGCTTAGACTCTGAATAATAACTAAATGTAAAAAGTAAATGTATGCTATGAAAGTCTTTCTAAAACACTTATCTGCTGCGTCTTCTACGGTTTATTTGAGACAATTTAAAAATGTGTGAAGGAGCTTTATCTTAACAAAGTATTTCAATCAGATTGTTGGTAATCATGGTCTTGTTGCATGTTGAAATATGACAAAGGGGCTTTCATAGTATTAAAAATGATTTTTTTTTTTTTTTTTTTTAAAGCATAAAAGTTGATTTCACCCATTATCTGCTTGAATTGAAAAATAAAGATCGAAAATAACTATAAATTCTTTCTAAAATAAACGTCGATATCAATCGTTGATTTTGTCTTGGTGTTGTTCAGTATTGTGTATTCTCACCTCCTGTGGTCATAGCCCTTCTCTACTGGCACATCATCCAACCTGTGAGGACTCGGTATGGTACATCTGTACCGTACAAATACAGCATTTTTTTTTAAGCACCCAAACATAAAATCCACTAAAAAAAACTATCTTTGGCAAATCGGATTTTTACAACCTTTTAAAGCCTTCTGCCCACGCTGTTTCTCCTGCCTCCGACTCCTCCACCGGTCCGTCTCTGTTCGACCTCCCGTCCCTCCTGAAAGCGCTCTTCGCGAAGGCTATCCCTTTCCCCTATATATAATTATTTTTTAAGTAGCTTACCCACGTTATTCTGCTTATTTTATTTGTTTGTTTGTTTGTTTTCTTTCGTTGCCGCTGCTATGAAAAAGATCTGTTGACTGGCAGGTTTGAACGTTGTTCTCTCGAGATCTCTTAGGCTGTGTGATAGGGTTATGATGGCATTACAGGTGCACAGATCTCAATCAAATAGAAAATGTTTTGGACTAAGCTTAAGGAAATACGGAAGACAGAATGCGTCCAGATTTCATCAGAAAAGATTTTGCATACTGGTTACAAACGATCATAAACGTTTGGAGGCTGTTAAGTACCCAGGGCGAGTTCAACAGTAACAATATGTTGAAGCACAAATATGTTGAAGTACCTGAAATGTGCAGTGGGCCGAGCTGCAGTCAACAAGTAACTTTACTGAGGTTAATGTCATTTCAGCTACTGCCAGTTACATTGACATTATAGAGTAATGCAAACAATATACTGAAGTATGAACTACAATTCTGAATGTATTATAGATTAATATTCAGGGGGAACGAACCGTGAAACTCAAATAATCACCACGCCAGCTACAGGGTTTGAAACTTGAAGAACAAGTTTACTGCACCCTGTTTAACTTTCTTGTTAAACAACCGAAGGGCTTTCACCAGAAACGTACAGAAAATAAAAGGTTTTTTTAATCTTTTTGTGTATTTTTTACACAATTACACAATTACATTGTTCTTTCACATGTCTTCTTCAAACAGCATATATTATATATATATATAGATATATATATATATCTATATTATATATATAATATATATAATAAATTAATTACTGTTTTAATAGAAATACCAAACAAACGTGCTTATTTTATTTATTTGTTTGTTTGTTTTCTTTCGTTGCCGTTGCTATGAAAACGATCTGTTGACTGGCAGGTTTGAAAGCTGCTCTCTCGAGATCTCTTTGGCTGTGTGATAGGGTTATGGTGGCATTACAGGTGCACAGGTCGCGCAATTTCGTGCTGTGTGAATGGGTATTATAAATAATGTTTTACTCGTCTCTGAGACGGCTCACTAGCGTCATTTGTGTGTGAAAGTGGAAAGGACTGAAAAAAAAATATGTAGGCTTATCAGGCATAATAGTACACGAAAGAACTGTACAGCTGAACACAGAAGACTTGTATACAGGTAGACCTCGATGCAAACCACTTCTAAAGAAAACGCATATAACAAACTGTATGCAAAATATAACTTTTCCTCCAAAAAATGGCTTAAGTATGTTTGGAGAAAAAGGGAAAGCCTTCAATGGAGAAAAACTTTGTACAGTTAAACTTGGAGGTGGTTTGATCATGATACGGGGACTGGAGACACCCAAGTGACTGATGATCGAATGAATTCAGCCGTGTATCAAAACATTCTACCCAGTAACCGTGTGCTCGAAGGCTGGTTGGCAGAGTGTTTATCCTCCAACGCGACAATGACCCACAGTGTACAGCGACGTCAACTCAGGAGTTCTTGAAGAAAACGTTCTGGAATGGTATTCTGCAATCACCAGATCTCAATCAAATAGAAAATGTTTTGGACTAAGCTTAAGGAAATATGGAAGACAGAATGTGTCCAGATTTCATCAAAAAAGATTTTTCATACTGGTTACAAACGATCATAAACGTTTGGAGGCTGTTAAGTACCTGGGGTGAGTTCAACAATGATTACACTGTAACACAAGTTTTGTTCTTGGGTAGTAAGTGTTATTTCCTAATTGCTTATGCCTCAAAAGTATAGAAAATGGCTATTATTCCCCACAAACTTTGCTTTTGTGACCAGGACAGTGATATTTTGAAATTTACCTATTTCCAATGAGAAAACGGTCTTTTCGTTCACATAAAGTCAGAAAAAAATAACATATGAATCCAAATTAACATGTATTTATACTAAAGTAATACAAAAATGACTACAAAAGATTTAGAAGTGAGTAGTTTTTCGGGATTTACGATTATACTGTAAATCACTTTCACGAATCAGCCCCCAAATGTAGTCTCCCATCATGTTCTCGTTATACTGTCCTTGGTAGCGACGTTCAAAGTCCAGTATATCCTGGTGGAAGCGCTCGCCTTGCTCCTCCGAGTACGCTCCCATGTTCTCCTTGAATTTATCAAGATGAGCATCAAGGATATGGACTTTGAGGGACATCCTACAGCCCATTGTGCCGTAGTTCTTCACCAGAGTCTCAACCAGCTCCACATAGTTTTCGGCCTTGTGATTGCCCAGGAAGCCCCAAACCACTGCGACAAAGCTGTTCCAAGCCGCTTTCTCCTTACTAGTGAGCTTCTTGGGGAATTCATTGCACTCCAGGATCTTCTTTATCTGTGGTCCGACGAAGACACCAGCTTTGACCTTTGCCTCAGACAGCTTAGGGAAGAAGTCTTGAAGGTACTTGAAGGCTGCCGACTCCTTATCTAGAGCTCTGACAAATTGTTTCATAAGGCCCAATTTGATGTGCAGTGGTGGCATCAGCACCTTCCGGGGGTCCACCAGTGGCTCCCACTTGACGTTGTTCCTCCCCACAGAGAACTCGGTCCGCTGTGGCCAGTCCCGCCTGTGGTAGTGCGCCTTGGTGTCCCTGCTGTCCCAAAGGCAAAGATAGCAGGGAAACTTGGTAAAACTGCCTTGGAGACCCATCAGGAATGCCACCATTGCAGCCTCTTGATGCCATCTCAGAAAAATGCAGATATGTATCCACTTAGGCAGCTGGAACTAAACTGAACTGGTGGGCTTAAGGCCCCTGTATTTATACTACTATTTATATTACTGGAAAGTTCTAGAAAGTTCTAGAAGTTACTCCAAGTTTGCTCAGCACTAAATCTATCTGGAATGTTCTGAAAAACAGGTAAATTTCAAAATATCACTGTCCTGGTCACAAAAGCAAAGTTTGTGGGGAATAATAGCCATTTTCTATACTTTTGAGGCATAAACAATTAGGAAATAACACTTACTACCCAGGAACCAAAAAAAAAAAAAAATTGTTACATGGTGTAATATGTTGAAGCACAAATATGAAATGTGCAGTGGACCGAGCTGCAGTCAACAAGTAACTTTACTGAGGTTAATGTCATTTCAGCTACTGCCAGGACCAATAGACTGCCTTGACATTATAGAGTAATGCAAACAATGTAATGAAATATGAATTACAATTCTGAATGTATTATAGATTAATCTTCAGGGGGAACGAACTGTGAAACCCTTTTAAAGCGCCCAATAAAGTCCCAGTACGAGAGAATGTTTTAAAAAACATTTAAAAGGCATTGCAATAGTCAATCCTAGAAGATATAAAGGCATGCAGCGGTCTCTCAGCATCGTGCTGTGAAAGGAAATGCCTCACCTTGCATTTCTAAGTTGAAAGAAAGCTACTTCAATTATACTCTGAATATGTGACTCAAAGGAGAGGTTATCAAACTACAACCAGATTCCTTATTTCAGTTTTCTGAGAGTACTGGAAACTAGCATTAATAGCATTTTCACATATTCTTTCCTGGCAGTTTTGCTTCATGACAGAGTTTCAAAGTGATCATTCAGGGTCTCGATTCCATGTATCGAACGTCATTTGTACCCACATGAATAATTATAGCTGAAACCTTTGTTTTTTGACCACGATTTTTTAGTTTGGCTGAAATGCCATGAACTCTAGCGCCTGAGATGTTCCCAACAGACCCTTTCTGTTAGAAGCGGTCAGATTGGGTTTGAGGGTTAATTTGGTAACATTAATTGGGCATTTTTCATATCTTGTGTAACTTACCTGTAATTAGTTTATTGTTTAGTCAAAAAGAAATACAAATGAAAAAAAAAAGTTTAAATTCCTGCTGTGACGGAAATATAATGAGTTCTGGTTGGAAAACTCCCTTCCGACCTGTGAGGGCACAAAATAACGAAAGGGAAAGTCTTTGGACGGGCTGGCCTGACAGTTCATTTCCAGGGTTGGGAAGTCGGTCAGCCTGGAAGAAGGCGAGACTCCGTTGCAGGAACGTATTGACCTGGAAGGTAAACGAGGGGGAGTTCCCAAAAAGAGAGAAGTATTAGTGAGTGTTTGTTTTGGCTGTTAGTAACTGTCTGTGTTTGTGATTCACCAGACAGCTAATAGGGATCCAGAGCTGTCGCCAAAGGCCAGCACAAAACCGGATCAACACTGCACTAGCCATGATTAACAGTGTTAGCACTAATTGTACTGCACCGCAAGCACTGAGAGCGCTCACTTTGGACTTTGTGAACGTGTGTGTCTTATTGTGTGCGTTAAACGTACCGTCATTCTTAACTACCATTCTGCAACATCATTATTCATTGCGCAATGCACATTGTTGCGTATTGCAAAAGCTTTATTATTGGTCATCAGACCATTGTATTAAAAAACAAATAAAACAAACCATTCCACCGTACTGTGCTATCTGTTTATTGTTTTGGATTACTGCATCATCACCGTACCTGCTATACACCTGTTTATGATCAGGAGCGACTTTGCCACACCTGCCTACACCTAGTCAAACTGGTTTCACAACCAAGTAGCGCAAAGTATGACAAATACCTAAATACCTAACTTGTGCTGCATTATGTGACTCTACCTACCTCCCTCTTCGAGTTTTGGTGACTTTCTGCATTCCTGTTGCTGCCTCTTCTACCATTGCTTCGTCTCTCAATCCTGATACACTAGTGTACGATCAGGAGCAGACTAACCTCTCCTCTCATCTTCAGAGTACCGGACATGGCTGGAGCAGAAATCACCCTGAACAGGAAATCTCATCTCCCGTATTTAAATAAGATGAAGATTTTATTTGTGCTTCTCTTGCCTTTTGTCCTCTATATATGCTGGCTGCTGGTAAGATTGTCTTTTCCTCTGTTCAGTAAATCAACGCTCCTTCTGCATTTTATAATTCAAGGGGATATAGTAGAGGCAGAGGTATGTCTGTATATCACGCGTCTCCATACATCTGTCATGAAACTTGGTATTATTTAGCAGAGGTTATTGGAGTATCACATTCTGGGGATAAGGGGGGTCTGTCCGTGCATTCATCCAATTGTATTTCACACATTTTTGCTGACTTTTTAAAATAGTATTAATTTCCCCTCCCCTCTGATGTATTTTAGCAAAATTTGTAATAATCTTTAGACACACAACACATTGTTCTAACCCTAACCTAGAGCTCTGAAGTGCTTGTCCTTCATGAATCTATTGTCTGAATGGGGTATGGCTTCATAATCGAAGGCTCAGATTTACATTAAATACGACTTTCAAATCTTTCCACTGCGGTTGGTCAGATTATGTTTATATGCATTCATTTGGCAAGACCTGGACTGTTTTGTCTATAAAACAGATCAAGATATTCAATGGGGAAAATCTGTTGAAACACAGAAACAACAACATAATTATAGGGCAGTTTTTTGTTAGTTTTTTAGTTCTAGTGCAATTTTTTTTAATTAATCCTAGATTCAAACCCAAATAATTAAAGCTTAATGTTAAAACCTGACTTTCTATCATGTATGATGCATGCATGTCAAAAAAGTAACGAAAGTATTTCTTAGTTAAAATGAAAATACTGGAATATGATAGAATCCCCCATTGCAGCTCCAGTAGTGGAGAATGACTCCTATCTTTTTACTCTTGCAGCGTGTTAAGCGGTTTGACAGACGACTCCTGTTACCTCTCAACCCAAGATTACATGATCCAAGAAGAGCTACTGAAGCAAAAGTCAATGAAATATTGCAAGCGCTAAAAAGACACATACCTGCAGTAACTCACACTCAACTGGAACTCACCAGCAGTGGCGAACACAGCCTGGTCACCTTAATGAACCCGAAGGAGAATTACTGTGTGGGAGAGATCCTCAGTGTCCGAGTGGAAATGAATGACTACCTGAGCAAACCCAAGACATATGGAGGAGATTTCATTCTGGCTCGGATCCATTCTCCAGAGCTGCAAGCAGGAGCGGCGGGCGTGCTTGAGGATTTCAACAACGGGACCTACCGCGTCAACTTCACTTTGTTTTGGCCGGGCAGCGTGAAGGTTTCGGTGCTTCTGATACATTCAAGCGAGGTGGTCTCGATGTTATCACGAGCTAAAGAGTATTGCAATAATAAATTTATTTTCACAGGCACCTTTCATAACAGTACGCTACAGGAGACATCTCGATGCGACATTCATCTGAGCACAAATGAAACCGTCTGTGAATTCAAGGACAAGGGGAACCAGGAATCATTTTCCTGTTTCAAACCTAAAACATTGCCGTGTGAGACCCTGCATTACACAACATCAAGGAACGGCAAAGCGTCCTGTCTAACCGACGTTGAGAACGACCTTCTAAAGAGGTTTGGTTTCTCTTTACTCTATTCTGTATTTCTAAACCAGTGTACGTGTGGAGTAAAGATGTAGATCTGTGCCATTTACCCGGTTGGCTTCATTTCTTTACATTGAATTCAATGGGCTCTGCGTTAGTTGTTCATGAACCTTGCAATGAGATTTCAAGAGATAATGAAGTGTATTTCTGCCTCAGTAAAGAGATGATTCTTTAGCTTGTCCCTTGAATTTGATGTGTTTCGACCACTGGAACAATGCAAGTCATACCAAACTGAACAAAACAAAGCCCTATAATACTCTCATAATATCTACTGAGAGTAACAATTACCAGGCTTTATTACTGACAGGTAGAATTATACAGAGAAATTCACTACTGCTAGAGTTGATGAATTAACCCTGATACAAAGTTAAATCATTGACAGTGTTTCCCCTCTGCTGCGTGTTCCAACTGCCAGTGAGTTTAACAGTGTAACGACACATAAACCCCAGCCCAGCCCAGCCCAGCCCAGCCCAGCCCACTAGAGATACTTTTTGCAACGCCCAAACTGCTGCACATTCCAGAGAGAGAGAGAGAGAGAGAGAGAGAGAGATGCCCACACCCACAGGGATGGAAATAAGACTCCTACTGCATCGCATTTTCATCCATTCGCCCCATAGCAGCCATTGCATGTATTGAAATAGTTCAGTTCTCAGTAAGAACTACTTAGACAATTAAATTATTACTGAAATGATTACAAGTACCAGATGTTACAACAGTATGAAGAAATCTAAATTCTGTGAAAAGAAGAACATTCTGGGTGCCAAAATACTAAACAAAAACCGATCAATCAGTGCTCCAAAGGTCCTTGTAAAGATGGTCAGTGTTGTAAGCAGAGTAAAGAAATGAATATAATATCTGTAAACAAGTGTGCACAATTCCAACTGATGTGTTAGCAAGCTACCTGTATTGATACTAATATTGTAAAGTTACGCACACATAGCTTGAACATTATTGTCATGCACAATAATGTAGCACCTATTCATAATAGAAATCAAATAGGGATCAGTCAGCTTATTCTGGGAGAAGCCTTCAGGTACAGTGATGGTCTGTCGTCAGGAGACCCACACTGGCCAACCTGCAATTACAGGTGCTCTCATGCAAATGCTGCGATATACATGGTCTCTGTGTGTGTATTAATGCCTCCTTAAAACATGAAACTGTACAAATGCAATAAAGAGGTTTTCTTTTCTTCTGAAGGTCTACGGTTGGCGTGACAATCCAAAATAATTTCAAAGACATTACAGTGGTTACCTGTAAAGGTAAGGTTCCTTTGTGATTTGATTACGTAAGTGATTTGAATTCTTAAATTAAAATAGTACAACCTTGAAGTAACCTAAACCTCTGGGCTAATTAACTAAATACTTTTAGGAAAAACAGCAACATGAAGGATGTCTAAATGTTTGTTTTGCAAGTATTATGTGTTGATCTTCACATGACATACCATTGTGAGACAGCTTTATCGAGAGATAATGTGTCTTGTGATCTCGACATAACAAATCTGTAATTGTGTTTTCCTGTCCCTAATGAGCCACCGTAGTATTGGTCTTTTTATTCTAAGTGTAGAAAGCATTTTAATAACACTGTCAGGCTGTCAATAGAATGCTTTCTGTTTTAGATCGTGTTCCTCAAGCTGCTGGGAAGTGTGAGCTGGGAATGAGCTCTCCTATCCCCAGTGGATTTTTCCATTCAGACCGGTGGAGTTCTTCCTATTGCAGAATGAGCAGCTTCCAAAATGTGAACGACATGAACCAGTGCCTTCAGGGGAAACAGGTTTACCTGCGGGGGGACTCGACAATGCGCCAGTGGGTTGAATATTCCACATTCAAACTAAACGGTAAACAGATCTTCACTCCAAGTTAGATCCGTTATGTTTATTTACTACTTCAGTTGTTCTAAATGTAGCATGGAAACCTTTCAAGAAAACCTTTGTCATGATCCTGATACAGATGCAGAAGCCAAAGTCAAGGAAGTATTGAAAGCGTTAAATACACCTTTTTGAATTAAATCAAACTCATTTGAAACTCACCAACCACTGCCTGATCATTATGAACCTGAAGGAGAATTACTGTACGGGAGAGATCGCCAGTGTCCAAGTGGAAATTAATGACAACTGGGCTTTTAGTATATAAAAAAGTGCCCCTCAAAGTTTTGAACCATCATAAAACTTTGCAGACCCTCATTACAAAGAGGGAAAAGATTACTCCTAGGATTAGTGTGCATCAGTGAAAAGGGTATGTGTGAAAGAAGGACTACCTTACATGGGTTTGTTATGAATTTTTATATATTTTTATGTATTTATTTATTTAGAGCATGGCTTCTCAAACTCGGTCCTGGGGACCCCCTGTGGCTGCTGGTTTTCAATCCAACCCAGCTCTCAATTAACTAGACCCTTCATTGAACTGATAATTTGCTTAATTAGACATTTTTACTTGTTTTCAGCTCTTAAAACAGTTGCAAAATTCAAGTTGCTTATCAAATGTTATAGCTAACTTGAAATATACAGCTGTTCAAGAGCTGAAAACAAGTAGAAAGGTCTAATTAAGCAAATTATCAGTTCAATGAAGGGTCTAGTTAATTGAGAGCTGGGTTGGATTGAAAACCAGCAGCCACAGTGGGTCCCCAGGACCGAGTTTGAGAAGCCCTGATTAGAGCAAGCTTATATATCCTCTGTACGTGCAAGTCAGCAATAGAGGGTTGGTAGATTCTGAAATTTCTCTGTTCTTTCTAAAGCTGTAATTAGCACGGTTAAACCTTGGGCTGGATTAAATCAAGCTCGATTATTTTATAGTTCTGTATTCTTTAATACAACATGGTGGCTTTGCTCTCTCTGTAAGGAAGATGTAGTCGCTACACTACACACCACTGCCAGATATTCTGTCTGGTTACACAGGGCTTGTCAAACATATGTAGAATTAGCAAAGAAACGACTTGAAGTATTAATTCGCTGACGCGTTTGGGTAACGGGGCCGAAATGATCCGTTACTTCACGTTTTCATTCATGCACTTATTGAGTTGAGTATTTTGATTTTGTACGCGTTTTCTTTGATAGGGCACTTTATGATTGATTTGTAGCACTTTATTGCTGCTTCCTCGCTCGGCTCCGGAGCTAAATTAATTAATTACCCGGCATTTGAAAACAATATAGTCACCTGTCTATAAATATCCCTTGATGGTTTGTTTTCGAGGATGGCTATCCACTGTTTGTCTTGCCTGTGCGTGTAGAAACTTTGGACTTTGTTCTTGCTGCTGTGATGATAATGTAATATCTTTTGTCCCTATCTCTGTTTCAATCAAAAGACGATTCCTGTCGCCTGGATAATTTTAAAGGACTGGTTTTTTTATTCGCGCTTTTGCACAGTTGATTTGTTGCTATAAGTGTTTATAAATCTGCACGGTTATATACTGTCGATGGTAGTAATAATTGTTGTTGTGCGTATCTACGATCAGAGTCTATGTCCTCTCCAAATAAAGCCTGCAGTTATTTTTAATCGCTGTAGTTTGTGTGTTCCTAGTGGTCTGTATCCCAGTTCCACGCCCTGTAAAATAACCTATTTAAGAGACGTGTTTTAAACCACCGTTGGTTTTAATTGAGGGTGAAATTCCCTCTGTGGCGCAGGCAGGCTTTCCTGTTTTATCCATTCTGTGGCGCTTGTCCCGTTCTGTCGCTGCGGGCAGATGATACATATGCATTAAAAGGAGAGTTGTTTAGACTGCAATCCAGCGATAAGCTAGTTAGCCACCGCGTAAATTATCATGTGAAGTCTGGTTGGGGCAGGTTGTCATATGCAAATCCTGTAGGAAGAAGTCTTATATTTTTTCTTCTTTTTTTTTTTATACCAAATTGTGGAATGAGTCACCATGTAATGCTGCTTTAAATTATTTCCTGTTTGTTCTGCTGGTTCTGTGGAGGCTGTGGGATTATTCTGTAGCATGGGTCAACATTTCAAATAGATGGATAGATAGATAATGTGTGTGTGTGTGTGTATATATATATATATATATATATATATATATATATATATATATATATATATATATATATATATATATATATATATATACGTTTTTTTTTTTTTTTTTTTAATGTATTTCGGTCGTCTGGGTTTTCAAGATGTAGTTTGCTTTGTTTAGGATTAGATATTCTGTCTTTTCACAGACACTATCTTTTACTCAGCTTTGGACTATATTGGGTCCCTAACCTGTAATTGTTAGTTCGATTCAGATCTCTAAAAGCTGTATGTGTGATTGCTGTTCTCTCTCGGTGTTTAATATCTAAGCGGTGCATTTAATTGTTCAAATCTAATCAGCATACTCCCGAGTCGTGATATTACTGTCTTGACTGGTTTATTATTATTATTATTATTATTATTATTATTATTATTATTATTATTATAGATTTGTAACTTCCGTTAATGCTTTAGAACAAAGGGTTTTAGCAAGTAGCTTAAATCTGTTACACAGTGAGGCAATGTGCCCCACCCCTGTGTGTATTTGTGTGTTGCGTGTGCTGTGTTCATGTTGGTGTGTAGGTATTGGTGCACGGGATATAAATGGGTCTGTGAGTGGTTTAAAATATATAGCTGCATTTACTTCACGTGCATTTAAACTTTTTAATAGTATGTGAGCACTGGGTTGCACAAATTAATTCACCTGCTGGGAATAATTAGTAATTGAATCCCAGCACAACAGTATATATAGATGCACGTTTCACTCACTCGGGGTTGTGTGTTCGATGAGTGGAGAACGGCTGAGAGAGAGGAGATTAGTTTAAACATTAACGATTGCTACTGTGCTGTGTCGTGGAACTTTTCAGGTCCGCAACTAAAAGAGCCAACTGCACCAGGTGTTCAGAGATATAAAGTTTTATTAGTTTGCTCGGCACATCAGTGTTAGGAAACCCAAGCAGTGTTCTGCCATACAGAGTTAGCATACAGATATTACACCTTTACAGAGAGACAGGGTCGTTTCCCTTTCAACCAATAAGCTAGAGCCAACCCAGTTGGGGTAGCAAAGAAAGGGAAATAGGAATTTACAAGGTAGTGAGAAGTCAACTCAGTAGATTGTAATGCAATAAAAGTTTAGGTGGAATGTTGTTCCTTTTGTCCCACCATCTACAGTTTGGTTCCCAGCAACATGTATCTGCAGTTTAATACATTTATTTCTATAAACTTAATACATCACAAACTCAAAATATTTTAAAACATATAACTCAGTGAATAAATGTAGTACAGGGTAGCAACAAACAGATACAGGAATGGTGCTATGCAATTATTCCCCTACAGCTGGTTGAACCAGCACGATACTTGTTTGCTCATTTATCTCTCTGTGAAACAAAACGCCACGTTAGCCAAAACGAACAAAGTGTTTTTCGTTTGCAAATACTTTTATTTCATGTTTTGTTGATTTTTTTAAAGAGCTCAGCAGTGCATTTCACACACCATACCCCCTTTGCAGTACTGTGTGCGTGTTCATTTCTGGTGTGACCTAACTACTTAAACCAGCCTGTCACACACAGTGATAGGTTGAAACAATGAACCGCCTCCTTCACATAGCAATGCTTAGTGCTAATTGTTTGAAACACAACATGTCAGCACTGGCACGGCGATACTATCAGAGACAGTACTGTCTCAGTATTGAGACAGTATAACTTTCTTGCAGGCAGTGCAAATGCTCAATCTGAAACTAAAGTTAATGAGAAAGTTGAAGGTACTGCTACAGTAAATGTACATTCTAATACCTTCTGGCATTGCTTTATTGAGTGTATCATTCTGCGTTAATCCATTCCATAATCTCACACTAGTGAGCCACATAACATGACTATATATGCAAGCGTTTGGACTGCCTTTGCCATTCTGTTTGAATTCCTCCCTTAAACTGTCTGGTTACTGACAGTGATCAATCTGTTAACACACCGAGGTCTTTCTCTTAGCGAGCCTGTTCTGTTCCCTATATGAGTTGAAAGGGGTTGGCAAAAAAGAAATTCCTCTTCATGCGACTTCAAAGTGACTCTTCATTATTAAACACCCTCCCCCCCCCCCCCACCCCCCCACCCCCCACCCCACACCCCCCAAAGAAAATTTAACACAACCCCCAGGTTGGGACGTGCTGTTTTAGATTATTAGATTAGCCATTAATCTGTTTTCTTCCTTCACAGAGCTGAAGTACACAGGTAAAACAGAGACCCATGCACCCAAGCTTGCTGTTGACAAGACGAGAAACATAACCATGTCCTGGAAGATGCATGGATTCCCTTGCATTTCATATTCACCATGCTTTATGGATGGTGGGATCTATATTGTTGAAGAGCTGGACAGACTCGCTGGCAGGGAGAACACTGTTGTAGCTATCTCTGTGGGTCAGCACCTGCGTCCTTTCAACTTGAAATTCTACGTTACAAGAATGATGAACATCAAGCAGGCTGTCGCAAGACTTCTTCAGAGAAGCCCTTCGACCAGGGTGTTTGTTAAATCAGAGAACACCAGAGAACTCAGCTCTGAGATGATCTGGGCAAGTGACTGGCATGGTCACCTCCAAAACCTGGCTCTGAGGGAGGTGTTTCGGGGGGTGAAAGTGGGGTTCATTGATGCTTGGGACATGACTGTAGCTGCAAACTCATTCTCCATTCACCCAAACAGGAATATCATTCATAATCAAATTGCTTTGTTTTTGTCATATCTGTGTGGTCCAAGTGTTTAGCGGGGAGTCTTTGTGTGATTGGTGCTTTGATGTAACTGTTCTAATCATCATGTCTAAATGGGGGTAGAACCATAATCTAGACTTGTGGAATATATGGTGCTTAAACGATGAATTCCCAAAAAATCTGAGTTAGGCAGAAATAAATTTCTAGGGGATAAAACTTGAGTAAAATGAATTATTTTCTTAGCAAAAAATAACGCTGTGTAACAATTTTTTTTTTTTTTTTTTTTTTTTTTTGTTCCTGGGTAGTAAGTGTTATTTCCTAATTGCTTATGCCTCAAAAGAATAGAAAATGGCTATTATTCCCCACAAACTTTGCTTTTGTGACCAGGACAGTGATATTTCAAAATATCACTATTTCCAATGGGAAAACGGGCAAATGTGTGTCTTTTCGTTCACATAAAGTCAGAAAAAAACAACATATGAATCCAAATTAACATGTATTTATACTAAAGTAATACAAAAATGACTACAAAAGATTTAGAAGTGAGTAGTTTTTCAAGATTTACGATTATACTGTAAATTTGATTGATTTGAAAATAGGGTGCAAAGGAAAACACTTAATGAATATTGTACACAATACCCTGACAGAGGGCTGAAATCCCTGAGGCAGGACGAAGTCTGCCTTGTCTCCCTGTGATTGTTCAGCTGTGTTGAAGCAAGATGGGGGAGCTTAGACTCTGAATAATAACTAAATGTAAAAAGTAAATGTATGCTATGAAAGTCTTTCTAAAACACTTATCTGCTGCGTCTTCTACGGTTTATTTGAGACAATTTAAAAATGTGTGAAGGAGCTTTATCTTAACAAAGTATTTCAATCAGATTGTTGGTAATCATGGTCTTGTTGCATGTTGAAATATGACAAAGGGGCTTTCATAGTATTAAAAACGATGTTATTTATTTATTTTTTTAAAGCATAAAAGTTGATTTCACCCATTATCTGCTTGAATTGAAAAATAAAGATCGAAAATAACTATAAATTCTTTCTAAAATAAACGTCGATATGAATCGTTGATTTTGTCTTGGTGTTGTTCTGTATTGTGTATTCTCACCTCCTGTGGTCATAGCCCTTCTCTACTGGCACATCATCCAACCTGTGAGGACTCGGTATGGTACATCTGTACCGTACAAATACAGCATTTTTTTTTAAGCACCCAAACATAAAATCCACTAAAAAAAACTATCTTTGGCAAATCGGATTTTTACAACCTTTTAAAGCCTTCTGCCCACGCTGTTTCTCCTGCCTCCGACTCCTCCACCGGTCCGTCTCTGTTCGACCTCCCGTCCCTCCTGAAAGCGCTCTTCGCGAAGGCTATCCCTTTCCCCTATATATAATTATTTTTTAAGTAGCTTACCCACGTTATTCTGCTTATTTTATTTATTTGTTTGTTTGTTTTCTTTCGTTGCCGCTGCTATGAAAAAGATCTGTTGACTGGCAGGTTTGAACGTTGTTCTCTCGAGATCTCTTAGGCTGTGTGATAGGGTTATGATGGCATTACAGGTGCACAGATCTCAATCAAATAGAAAATGTTTTGGACTAAGCTTAAGGAAATACGGAAGACAGAATGCGTCCAGATTTCATCAGAAAAGATTTTGCATACTGGTTACAAACGATCATAAACGTTTGGAGGCTGTTAAGTACCCAGGGCGAGTTCAACAGTAACAATATGTTGAAGCACAAATATGTTGAAGTACCTGAAATGTGCAGTGGGCCGAGCTGCAGTCAACAAGTAACTTTACTGAGGTTAATGTCATTTCAGCTACTGCCAGTTACATTGACATTATAGAGTAATGCAAACAATATACTGAAGTATGAACTACAATTCTGAATGTATTATAGATTAATATTCAGGGGGAACGAACCGTGAAACTCAAATAATCACCACGCCAGCTACAGGGTTTGAAACTTGAAGAACAAGTTTACTGCACCCTGTTTAACTTTCTTGTTAAACAACCGAAGGGCTTTCACCAGAAACGTACAGAAAATAAAAGGTTTTTTTAATCTTTTTGTGTATTTTTTACACAATTACACAATTACATTGTTCTTTCACATGTCTTCAGAAGTTTCAAACAAGCATATATATATATATATAATATATATATATATATATATATATATATATATATATATATATATATATTTTTTTAAATAGCTTACCCACGTTATTCTGCTTATTTTATTTGTTTGTTTGTTTGTTTTCTTTCGTTGCCGTTGCTATGAAAACGATCTGTTGACTGGCAGGTTTGAAAGCTGCTCTCTCGAGATCTCTTTGGCTGTGTGATAGGGTTATGGTGGCATTACAGGTGCACAGGTCGCGCAATTTCGTGCTGTGTGAATGGGTATTATAAATAATGTTTTACTCGTCTCTGAGACGGCTCACTAGCGTCATTTGTGTGTGAAAGTGGAAAGGACTGAAAAAAAAATATGTAGGCTTATCAGGCATAATAGTACACGAAAGAGCTGTACAGCTGAACACAGAAGACTTGTATACAGGTAGACCTCGATGCAAACCACTTCTAAAGAAAACGCATATAACAAACTGTATGCAAAATATAACTTTTCCTCCAAAAAATGGCTTAAGTATGTTTGGAGAAAAAGGGAAAGCCTTCAATGGAGAAAAACTTTGTACAGTTAAACTTGGAGGTGGTTTGATCATGATACGGGGACTGGAGACACCCAAGTGACTGATGATCGAATGAATTCAGCCGTGTATCAAAACATTCTACCCAGTAACCGTGTGCTCGAAGGCTGGTTGGCAGAGTGTTTATCCTCCAACGCGACAATGACCCACAGTGTACAGCGACGTCAACTCAGGAGTTCTTGAAGAAAACGTTCTGGAATGGTATTCTGCAATCACCAGATCTCAATCAAATAGAAAATGTTTTGGACTAAGCTTAAGGAAATATGGAAGACAGAATGTGTCCAGATTTCATCAAAAAAGATTTTTCATACTGGTTACAAACGATCATAAACGTTTGGAGGCTGTTAAGTACCTGGGGTGAGTTCAACAATGATTACACTGTAACACAAGTTTTGTTCTTGGGTAGTAAGTGTTATTTCCTAAGTGCTTATAACTCAAAAGTATAGAAAATGGCTAGTATTCCCCACAAACTTTGCTTTTGTAACCAGGACAGTGATGTTTTGAAATTTACCTATTTCCAATGAGAAAACGGTCTTTTCGTTCACATAAAGTCAGAAAAACCAATAACATATGAATCCAAATTAACATGTATTTATACTAAAATACAAAAATGACTACAAAAGATTTAGAAGTGAGTAGTTTTTCGGGATTTACGATTATACTGTAAATCACTTTCACGAATCAGCCCCCAAATGTAGTCTCCCATCATGTTCTCGTTATACTGTCCTTGGTAGCGGCGTTCAAAGTCCAGTATATCCTGGTGGAAGCGCTCGCCTTGCTCCTCCGAGTACGCTCCCATGTTCTCCTTGAATTTATCAAGATGAGCATCAAGGATATGGACTTTGACGGACATCCTACAGCCCATTGTGCCGTAGTGCTTCACCAGAGTCTCAACCAGCTCCACATAGTTTTCGGCCTTGTGATTGCCCAGGAAGCCCCGAACCACTGCGACAAAGCTGTTCCAAGCCGCTTTCTCCTTACTAGTGAGCTTCTTGGGGAATTCATTGCACTCCAGGATCTTCTTTATCTGTGGTCCGACGAAGACACCAGCTTGACCTTTGCCTCAGACAGCTTAGGGAAGAAGTCTTGAAGGTACTTGAAGGCTGCCAACTCCTTATCTAGAGCTCTGACAAATTGTTTCATAAGGCCCAATCTGATGTGCAGTGGTGGCATCAGCACCTTCCGGGGGTCCACCAGTGGCTCCCACTTGACGTTGTTCCTCCCCACAGAGAACTCGGTCCGCTGTGGCCAGTCCCGCCTGTGGTAGTGCGCCTTGGTGTCCCTGCTGTCCCAAAGGCAAAGATAGCAGGGAAACTTGGTAAAACCGCCTTGGAGACCCATCAGGAATGCCACCATTGCAGCCTCTTGATGCCATCTCAGAAAAATGCAGATATGTATCCACTTAGGCAGCTGGAACTAAACTGAACTGGTGGGCTTAAGGCCCCTGTATTTATACTACTATTTATATTACTGGAAAGTTCTAGAAAGTTCTAGAAGTTACTCCAAGTTTACTCAGCACTGAATCTATCTGGAATGTTCTGGAAAACAGGTAAATTTCAAAATATCACTGTCCTGGTCACAAAAGCAAAGTTTGTGGGGAATAATAGCCATTTTCTATACTTTTGAGGCATAAGCAATTAGGAAATAACACTTACTACCCAGGAACCAAAAAAAAAAAAAAATTGTTACATGGTGTAATATGTTGAAGCACAAATATGAAATGTGCAGTGGACCGAGCTGCAGTCAACAAGTAACTTTACTGAGGTTAATGTCATTTCAGCTACTGCCAGGACCAATAGACTGCCTTGACATTATAGAGTAATGCAAACAATGTAATGAAATATGAATTACAATTCTGAATGTATTATAGATTAATCTTCAGGGGGAACGAACTGTGAAACCCTTTTAAAGCGCCCAATAAAGTCCCAGTACGAGAGAATGTTTTAAAAAACATTTAAAAGGCATTGCAATAGTCAATCCTAGAAGATATAAAGGCATGCAGCGGTCTCTCAGCATCGTGCTGTGAAAGGAAATGCCTCACCTTGCATTTCTAAGTTGAAAGAAAGCTACTTCAATTATACTCTGAATATGTGACTCAAAGGAGAGGTTATCAAACTACAACCAGATTCCTTATTTCAGTTTTCTGAGAGTACTGGAAACTAGCATTAATAGCATTTTCACATATTCTTTCCTGGCAGTTTTGCTTCATGACATTCAGGGTCTCGATTCCATGTATCGAACGTCATTTGTACCCACATGAATAATTATAGCTGAAACCTTTGTTTTTTGACCACGATTTTTTAGTTTGGCTGAAATGCCATGAACTCTAGCGCCTGAGATGTTCCCAACAGACCCTTTCTGTTAGAAGCGGTCAGATTGGGTTTGAGGGTTAATTTGGTAACATTAATTGGGCATTTATTATATCTTGTGTAACTTACCTGTAATTAGTTTATTGTTTAGTCAAAAAGAAATACAAATGAAAAAAAAAAGTTTAAATTCCTGCTGTGACGGAAATATAATGAGTTCTGGTTGGAAAACTCCCTTCCGACCTGTGAGGGCACAAAATAACGAAAGGGAAAGTCTTTGGACGGGCTGGCCTGACAGTTCATTTCCAGGGTTGGGAAGTCGGTCAGCCTGGAAGAAGGCGAGACTCCGTTGCAGGAACGTATTGACCTGGAAGGTAAACGAGGGGGAGTTCCCAAAAAGAGAGAAGTATTAGTGAGTGTTTGTTTTGGCTGTTAGTAACTGTCTGTGTTTGTGATTCACCAGACAGCTAATAGGGATCCAGAGCTGTCGCCAAAGGCCAGCACAAAACCGGATCAACACTGCACTACTGCCATGATTAACAGTGTTAGCACTAATTGTACTGCACCACAAGCACTGAGAGCGCTCACTTTGGACTTTGTGAACGTGTGTGTCTTATTGTGTGCGTTAAACGTACCGTCATTCTTAACTACCATTCTGCAACATCATTATTCATTGCGCAATGCACATTGTTGCGTATTGCAAAAGCTTTATTATTGGTACAAATAAAACAAACCATTCCACCGTACTGTGCTATCTGTTTATTGTTTTGGATTACTGCATCATCACCGTACCTGCTATACACCTGTTTATGATCAGGAGCGACTTTGCCACACCTGCCTACACCTAGTCAAACTGGTTTCACAACCAAGTAGCGCAAAGTATGACAAATACCTAAATACCTAACTTGTGCTGCATAATGTGACTCTACCTACCTCCCTCTTCGAGTTTTGGTGACTTTCTGCATTTCTGTTGCTGCCTCTTCTACCATTGCTTCGTCTCTCAATCCTGATACACTAGTGTACGATCAGGAGCAGACTAACCTCTCCTCTCATCTTCAGAGTACCGGACATGGCTGGAGCAGAAATCACCCTGAACAGGAAATCTCATCTCCCGTATTTCAATAAGATGAAGATTTTATTTGTGATTCTCTTGCATGTTGTCCTCTATATATACTTGCTGCTGGTAAGATTGTCTTTTCCTCTGTTCAGTAAATCAACGCTCCTTCTGCATTTTATAATTCAAGGGGATATAGTAGAGGCAGAGGTATGTCTGTATATCACGCGTCTCCATACATCTGTCATGAAACTTGGTATTATTTAGCAGAGGTTATTGAAGTATTACATTCTGGGGATAAGGGGGGTCTGTCTGTGCATTCATCCAATTGTAAGTCACACATTTTTAAAATAGTATTAATTTCCCCTCCCCTCTGATGTATTTTAGCAAAATTTGTAACAAAGTTTAGACACACAACACATTGTTCTAACCCTAACCTAGAGCTCTGAAGTGCTTGTCCTTCATGAATCTGTTGTCTGAATGGGGTATGGCTTCATAATCGAAGGCTCAGATTTACATTAAATACGACTTTCAAATATTTCCACTGCGGTTGGTCAGATTATGTTTATATGCATTCATTTGGCAAGACCTGGACTGCTTTTTCTAAACAAACAGATCAAGATATTCAATGGGGAAAATCTGTTGAAACACAGAAACAACAGCATAATTACAGGGCAATTTTTTGTTAGTTTTTTAGTTCTAGTGCAATTTTTTTTAATTAATCCTAGATTCAAACCCAAATAATTAAAGCTTAATGTTAAAACCTGACTTTCTATCATGTATGATGCATGCATGTCAAAAAAGTAACGAAAGTATTTCTTAGTTAAAATGAAAATACTGGAATATGATAGAATCCCCCATTGCAGCTCCAGTAGTGGAGAATGACTCCTATCTTTTTACTCTTGCAGCGTGTTAAGGGGTTTGACAGACGACTCCTGTTACCTCCCAACCCAAGATTACATGATCCAACAAGAGCTACTGAAGCAAAAGTCAATGAAATATTGCAAGCGCTAAAAAGACACATACCTACAGTAAATCAAACTCAACTGGAACTCACCAGCAGTGGCGAACACAGCCTGGTCACCTTAATGAACCCGAAGGAGAATTACTGTGTGGGAGAGATCCTCAGTGTCCGAGTGGAAATGAATGACTACCTGGGCAAACCCAAGACATACGGGGGAGATTTCTTTCTGGCTCGGATCCATTCTCCAGAGCTGCAAGCAGGAGCGGCGGGCGTGCCTGAGGATTTCAACAACGGGACCTACCGCGTCAACTTCACTTTGTTTTGGCCGGGCAGCGTGAAGGTTTCGGTGCTTCTGATACATTCAAGCGAGGTGGTCTCGATGTTATCACGAGCTAAAGAGTATTGCAATGATAAATTTATTTTCACAGGCACCTTTCATAACAGTACGCTACAGGAGACATCTATATGCGACATTCATCTGAGCACAAATGAAACCGTCTGTAAATTCAAGGACAATGGGAACCAGGAATCATTTTCCTGTTTCAAACCTAAAACATTGCCGTGTGAGACCCTGCATTACACAACATCAAGGAACATCGAAGCGTCCTGTCTAACCGACGCTGAGAACGAGCTTCTAAAGAGGTTTGGTTTCTCTTTACTCTATTCTGTATTTCTAAACCAGTGTACGTGTGGAGTAAAGATGTAGATCTGTGCCATTTACCCGGTTGGCTTCATTTCTTTACATTGAATTCAATGGGCTCTGCGTTAGTTGTTCATGAACCTTGCAATGAGATTTCAAGAGATAATGAAGTGTATTTCTGCCTCAGTAAAGAGATGATTCTTTAGCTTGTCCCTTGAATTTGATGTGTTTTGACCACTGGAACAATGCAAGTCATACCAAACTGAACAAAACAAAGCCCTATAATACTCTCATAATATCTACTGAGAGTAACAATTACCAGGCTTTATTACTGACAGGTAGAATTATACAGAGAAATTCACTACTGCTAGAGTTTATGAATTAACCCTGATACAAAGTTAAATCATTGACAGTGTTTCCCCTCTGCTGCGTGTTCCAACTGCCAGTGAGTTTAACAGTGTAACGACACATAAACCCCAGCCCAGCCCAGCCCAGCCCAGCCCACTAGAGATACTTTTTGCAACGCCCAAACTGCTGCACATTCCAGAGAGAGAGAGAGAGAGAGAGAGAGAGAGAGAGAGAGAGAGAGAGAGAGAGAGATGCCCACACCCACAGGGATGGAAATAAGACCCCTACTGCATCGCATTTTCATCCATTCGCCCCATAGCAGCCATTACATGTATTGAAATAGTTCAGTTCTCAGTAAGAACTACTTAGACAATTAAATTATTACTGAAATGGTTACAAGTACCAGATGTTACAACAGTATGATGAAATCTAAATTCTGTGAAAAGAAGAACATTCTGGGTGCCAAAATACTAAACAAAAACCGATCAATCAATGCTCCAAAGGTCCTTGTAAAGATGGTCAGTGTTGTAAGCAGAGTAAAGAAATGAATATAATATCTGTAAACAAGTGTGCACAATTCCAACTGATGTGTTAGCAAGCTACCTGTATTGATACTAATATTGTAAAGTTACGCACACATAGCTTGAACATTATTGTCATGCACAATAATGTAGCACCTATTCATAACAGAAATCAAATAGGGATCAGTCAGCTTATTCTGGGAGAAGCCTTCAGGTACAGTGATGGTCTGTCGTCAGGAGACCCACACTGGCCAACCTGCAATTACAGGTGCTCTCATGCAAATGCTGCGATATACATGGTCTCTGTGTGTGTATTAATGCCTCCTTAAAACATGAAACTGTACAAATGCAATAAAGAGGTTTTCTTTTCTTCTGAAGGTCTACGGTTGGCGTGACAATCCAAAATAATTTCAAAGACATTACAGTGGTTACCTGTAAAGGTAAGGTTCCTTTGTGATTTGATTATGTAAGTGATTTGAATTCTTAAATTAAAATAGTACAACCTTGAAGTAACCTAAACCTCTGGGCTAATTAACTAAATACTTTTAGGAAAAACAGCAATATAAAGGATGTCTAAATGTTTGTTTTGCAAGTATTATGTGTTGATCTTCACATGACATACCAGTGGGAGACAGCTGGATCGAGAGATAATGTGTCTTGTGATCTCGACATAACAAATCTGTAATTGTGTTTTCCTGTCCTTAATGAGCCACCGTAGTATTGGTCTTTTTATTCTAAGTGTAGAAAGCATTTTAATAACACTGTCAGGCTGTCAATAGAATGCTTTCTGTTTTAGATCGTGTTCCTCAAGCTGCTGGGAAGTGTGAGCTGGGAATGAGCTCTCCTATCCCCAGTGGATTTTTCCATTCAGACCAGTGGAGTTCTTCCTATTGCAGAATGAGCAGCTTCCAAAATGTGAACGACATGAACCAGTGCCTTCAGGGGAAACAGGTTTACCTGCGGGGGGACTCGACAATGCGCCAGTGGGTTGAATATTCCACATACAAACTAAACGGTAAACAGATTTTGCTTTGACTAACTTGAAATGGATACATGTTGATAAGCCGATGCAGAACGTGATATTTTAGCTGTACAATTTCGCTTTGAACAATTTATTTCACTAGACATTGTACTTTTTTATTTAAACAGCAGTCTAGCTATATTTGTTCTGTGTTTATTTCACACAGTGAATGGAGTATCCTGTAGTTCAACAACAGAAAGTCTCTTCCAGATAGTTAATTGTACCAGAATTATTCTTACCTTGTTGATTCAACATTTGAAAGACAGTCAAATGAAGGGGCACTTAAAGTGTGTAGCCGTTCTGATAGACTATGCTCAAATCTGACACACAAACAAAGCAGACACAAACTTTTGAAAACTATTTTCAGGTTAAAAAAAACAAAAACATCAATGCCAACTTAATGTAAACCTGTGAGTATATTTAGCTGACCTCCCTTAGAAAAAGCAAATCAGTTTCAGCTTTTTAAATGTAAATTGCTAAATTACTTTGCAATGGGGGATAAATAGCTTGATGTTTATGTCAAGATGATTATTATAGTTAAGGAATTTAACGATTTATATCCATTACAGTGTATTAATCCATTGTGATGCCACCCTCTGAAAATAACACCAAATATATATGCTATAACAAATATTAGAAAATGGATCAGAGATTTCCTTTCAAGCCACTTGATCTCTTTGATCTCTGGTAAAGGACCTTCTGTATCATCGTTCAAACTATGTTTAAGTCACAGTTCCAAATCAATCTGCAGGAAAATGGAAATACTTTTTTGTATGGTGAAAAAAAAAATCTGCTCTAGTACACATCCTCTGAATGCTATCTGTCAATGGGCTTATTTCCATGAGCGTTTTCTGTTTCTCGAGACGTATGATTCACAAAATAAACATGGACTTTTTTTACGTTTTTATTTCCCTCGGAGCACCTACTTTTAGCCGAAAGCTATGCAAATATGGAGGGGGGGAGGGTCATATTTAAATTAGCCATGCTGACGGCCCCCTTAGACTCGTGCTGTTAACCACAAAAGTCCCCAAAATACTGTTTACATGAGCAGAGAACAATTTCATGAGAGAACCCATGTGTCATCGTGTTTGACATAAATGGTTATTGAAGATCTGATTTGCTGATGGAACGTGCCTTTTTTTAAAATACTTTGTTTTTCTCTTGCCCACACTGCTTTTCACACATCATCTGTGCTGGGGTGGGGTGGGGTTAGATCTTTATCAATAATAAACTGGGCCAAATCTGAGTGGTCGTTGAAAAGATGTTTGGGCTGTTGAAAGTGAGGTGGAGGATACTATGAAGACCAACATAAGAAAGTTTACAAACGAGAGGAGGCCATTCGGCCCGTCTTGCTCGTTTGGCTGTTAGCAGCTTATTGATCCCATAATCTCATCAAGCAGCTTCTTGAAGGATCCCAGGGTGTCGGCTTCAACGACATTACTGGGGAGTTGGTTCCAGACCCTCACGATTCTCTGTGTAAAAAAGTACCTCCTATTTTCTTTTTCTAAATGCCCCTTTTATCTAATCTTTACTTGTGATCCCCGGTCCTTGTTTCTTTTTTCAGGTTGAAAAAGTCAATTGTGGTCGACATTGTCAATACCTTTTAGAATTTTGAATGCTTGAATCAGGTCACCACGTAGTCTTCTTTGTTCAAGACTTAACAGATTCAATTATTTTATCCTGTCTACATATGACATGCCTTTTAAACCTGGAATAATTCTGGTTGCTCTTCTTTGCACTTTTTCTAGAGCAGCAATATCCTTTTTGTAGCGAGGTGACCAGAACTGCACACAATATTTAAGATGAGATCTTACTAATGCATTGTACAGTTTTAACATTACTTCCCTTGATTTAAATTCAACACTTTTACCTATATATCTGAGCATCTTGTTGGCCTTTTTTTATAGCTTCCCCACATTGTCTGGATGAAGACATTTCTGAGTCAACATAAACTCCTAGGTCTTTTTCATAGATTCTTTCTTCAATTTCAGTAGCTCCCATGTGGTATCTATAATGAACACTTTTATTGCCTGCGTGCAGTAACTTTTCTCTGTTAAATGTAATTTGCCATATGTCTGCTCATTCCTGAATAAAGTCTCGATTGTTCTGGATGACCTTTGCTGCTGAAGCGTACTGAAGTGAACCATGGGTTTGTTCCTCAAATTATTACTTCCTGCTGCATCCTGCACAATCTGTGCCAGGACTGTAAGAAGGGGTTCAGACAAGTGGAGGAACATTTACCCCATCCGCCAGGAGGAATTGCACAACAACGACATGCAGAGGGTCCTGCTGTTAGAGACGCACTGCTATCTTTATTTGTGTAACCCGACTCTCTACTTTCACACTTGTTTCATTAGCTTATTTTCTATCTCTTTCTACCAAATACATCCTCATTTATGCTGCACTTGTGTAACTGCTTCTGCTTAATAAAGAATTGGAACATTGAGTAGTATTGTTGACTCCCAAGAAATAACTCGCGCAAATTCCACACCACATTTATTTTGAGAGTGGGTGTTGTGCATTGCATCAAGCTGCCTCATCATATCCTCTTCCCGTATGGATATTAACACCCGAGCCTCTTCATTGCTCCAATGGATGTCTTGCTCAGACACGACTAGGAGAAACTGCATGTGAGTATAATTGTACACTTTTAAACATGGTGTTTAGTACTACTTTACAATAGTCATTTTGACAGATGTTGGGAAAGCTATTTGCAAGTGCATTCTGAAGTACTGTACAGTAGCTGTAACCACCTGAATTCACAAGCCACAAAAAATGGGTTATCTGCAACATCTAATCTGATAAGGAAAATTAACATTTTCACCACCAACTCGTGTTTAAGTGGATGTTGATTTCACAAGCATTTCCTGGAATCTAACGTGAAAATTTGATTTTCCCCCTTAAATACTTCGTCTGTTTTTTGGACCAGCATTGCCGGTTCCTGTGAGAAGTTGTTAAAAAGTGAAAAGTGAAAGAGTGAACAAGGTTATATATATATATATATATGTGTGTATTTTAGGGATGTCATGTGATTAGAACAATAAAAATTATTTCAGTTAATCTTGGTTTTAATCACATATTTGATTGATCCAATTAGTGCATCCATCTCATTCAAATTAGTTTTATTACTGATTATTTTTAATAATGGTTGCTGACAGTGAAGAATCCATTACAACACCAAGGTCATTCTTTTGGTCGGCCTATTCCCGTTCTATAGCACCCATTCGCTAGTTAAACCCTACATGTTTGTAACTGGCATGCAACCTCCATATCAAAAATAAACAAACTGGAGACAACTGTGTGTTTTAGATAATGAAGTTAGCCTTCGATCTCTCTTCTTCCTCCACAGACCTGAAGTTTACAAGTAATACAGCACCCCAGGCACCCAAGCTTGCTGTTGACAAGACGAGAAACATAACCATGTTCTGGAAGATGCACGGATTCCCTTGCATTTCATTTTCACCGTGCTTCATTGGTGGTGGATTGTATATTGTTCGGGAACTGGACAGACTCGCTGGCGGGGAGAACACTGTTGTAGTTATCACTGTTGGTCTCCACCTTCGTCCTTTCTCCTTGAGGTTCTACGTTACAAGAATGATGAACATCAAGCAGGCTGTCGCAAGACTTCTTCAGAGAAGCCCTTTGACCAGGGTGTTTATTAAATCAGAGAACACCAGAGAACTCCAGTTTGAGACGCTCCGCATGAGCAACTGGCACGGTTACCTCCAAAACCTGGCTCTGAGGGAAGTGTTTCGGGGGGCGAAAGTGGGGTTCATTGATGCTTGGGACATGACTGTAGCTGCAAACTCATTTGACGTTCACCCGAACAGGAATATTGTTCATAATCAATTTGCTTTGTTTTTGTCCTATCTATGTGGTCCAAATTCTTAATGGAGAGTGTTTGTGGAATTGGCGCGTTGACATAATTTCCCTGTAGCTTTTGAAATGGCTACTTTTAATATGTAGGTTTGTGCAAGAGGTTTTGGTTCATAAAAATATAAATAAAGACATGAAATGCGGTTTTACTTCAAAACAGCCGGCATACATTTAATTAGATATTATATTCAGACATTATATAGAGTGAAAAGGAAGGTCACTTTGTGCGGTTTCATTCAGTTATAAACAACTTATTCGCTAAACTTAAAAGATACAAAAATAGGGCAGAGTGTCCTAATTAGTATAAACCTTGTAATGCACCGTATTTCCCACACAGTATGGGCTAAACAGAGTTCCAATTCACAGGTGCCTCTGTATGAGATATCCATCTCAAAATATAACTGAATCCTATTCTCCATTTACACACTTATACAAGGATAAATGTAAAAAGAAATCGATCAATAAGATTAAAGCACACTTATTTCAAAGCAGCATGTGAATGAAAACATAACTAAATAAATATTCATTTATACTGATGACTTTGATGTACTTTCCCACATGTGCTCTGTATAGTTATAAAATATTTTATTAATTTTATTTACTGCACAACAATGACATAATGTCCTCAAAATAAATTGCTCCCAATTAAGACTTCAATTTTTTAAGTATTACATGAACAGTTATTTTAAAATGCAAGCTATTCCATTTTTCACCCCACTGTCTCTCTTCTACAACATCATTGGTCAGGCTCTAAAATAACTAGCCTATCACAACTCAGACACGATGCCTCCCTTGTAAGAAAATGTATTACGCCCCCTTTCCTTTTTACTGGTCAGTCCTGTTTAGGCTATATGGTGATTGGCTCTCATTCCTATCGATCACTCCAGCTCGCTGTTTGATTGGGTGGACGGAATCTTAACTAGGTACACAGTCTTTAAATTTGAGGGGAGTGAGTTGCTGCTGCTGGGTACAATATTAATAACATTTTAATCTAAAGTCTTTTTTTTTTTTTTTTTTTTTTAGAATAGCCTGAACACAGGTTAATGTTAACGGTGCAAACGTTTCATTTGCGTACAATTTGTACACGTGTGTCTACAGGTAAATTAAAACGACACACACACACACACACACGTGTCTCTAACCGCACTGTGATCAGCAGCCGCTCGACCACCAGGGCACGAATTACAAAGTTGCTGACGAAAGAGGCAAGCTATCTCGGCTGTTTCAAATGTATCTGATAAACTAGACACTTTGAAGATGGATATATATGTCCCATGTTTATCCTTAGGGGTGTACTTGACATATGGGACGGAAATAAGACTCAAATTACATAGTACTTTGATCCATATCTGATTTCCAGGGAGTTTAATAATAAGGCGACACACCTGTGTTCGTTAGCTAGAGGCGCCGTAGCTAATCTGGCTGGTAGTAAAACCTGGAGGGGTGCAGCTGCTGTGCACCAGGAGTCCCATCCCTGAGGTGTGTGTTTGTCTCAGCTGTAACTTGTCTGTCTCTTTGATTTCCGCAGCGATGGAGAGTTCATTTCGTCAAGGTCCGTCATTTATACACCTTTTTTTCTTTTCAAAAAGAAATGTGTTATAATAGTGATAAGTTTCTTTTGGTGCTCGGTATACAATTTGTCAACACGTGTTCAGTCGCAGATGTAGTTGACAAGTTGAATATAAGATTGCTCAGGTTTGCACGTTGACTTTTGGACTTAACTAACCGATTATCGATTGCTCTGTCCTGGTTTGCAAAAAAAAAAAAAAAAAAACATTAACCCTTTCAGGACCATGCATTTTTCAGTGGGGTGCTCCCTAAGGATCAGGCATTTTTTATCTGTGTTTGACTCTAAAAAATTAAATACTCGTTTATTTTTTACAGTAGCATTGAGTCTGTTCTAAAAAAAAACTTGGCAACGTTATAAAGCACTTTAGAAACCATGCAAACTTTTTTTCAACACAGTATTTATTATTATGCATTCTGCTTGGACATGTATAAAAACATCTTATTCTAAAACCAGCGGGACCTTGCAATAAATCCTGAACGTTTTGTTGAAACATATTGATGTTTAGGCAAATTAACATTGTTTCACCCTAGTGATTGCAGTGATATAACACACGTTTATTCTCAGGGTCTTTATAAACAACATGGACACTATGTTCTCAAAATAAATATTTATAAGTAAAATAATAGTCATTCATTCTGTTATCAGTTGCCCCCCTTTTTTTTATTTGCTGTAAAAGTTCCTGTGATGGGTCGGTACATCGCACTGTAACCAAGGACTGAACTGAAGTCAGCGTGCCAGTTCCAACAGAGTGTGGACAGGGTTAGGGTTGGAGTGAGGAGGAGAATCCTGGGGCAGGAGAGGGGAGGATGAGCTGTGTTAGACTAACCAGTCTCTCCCTCTCTGAAGGCAGCTGTATTTCCACTCAGTCTCTCTCTTTCTGTATTGAGACATCCTGTATTATACTAACCATTCTCTCCCTCACTCTGTCTCTCTCTCTCTCTCTCTCTCTCTCTCTCTCTCTCTCTCTCTCTCTCTCTCTCTCAGGTCAGCTGTATGGGGGCCTGCTGTATTCTACACTGAATATCGGGAGGGTTCCTCTCACAGTGAGAAGGGACACCCCCTGTATTTCTGGTTCTACTTGTCTTCATGAACGCTCTCTGGATTGTGATCCAGGCTCTGCTCATAGGGGATGCCTGGCGCCACCTAGCGGCAGCTCAGGGCCTAGCGGACAAGTCCAAAGGGCCAAGACAGAGGAGCAGTAATCTCTATCAGATCAGACACATTGAAACCTATTGGAGCACAGGGAACGTGTGCAAATATATTTGTAAATATAAAATAGAGATAAATGAATATTCAGTCTTAAGAAACCTGTCATGCAAACCTAGCAACCTTGTTTATGGTATATTTTATCAAACAAATTTGTTGGAGAGGTAACGCAGTATATAAAAACAATACAGAATCAGCTGTGAAACACAAGAAATTATAAAGTGAGCCAATAGTTTAAAACAATGAACATAACCTGAGATTTTTAGTTTTAGAAAAAAAAAACTAAAATTAGATCATGTGCAATACAGAATAATAGATGAAAATAAATGGATAGACTCAATACTTTGATCATTAACTCTGTACAAGCGACATCAGCATACATAAATAAATATTGACCTATATATTGTGTTTAAATATAGCTCTTACAGAAGCAGCAAAATAAAGAACAGAAAATGCTTTTGAAGTTCATGCCGTATAGCAAAGTTCTTCTCTGCCTCTGTCTGGTTTGCTGACACTTGCATAATCCAGTTTATATCTCTCGCCCATCATATATATCTTTGAGCTGAATTTCACGGAGTCAGAAACTGATGTTTTAATCGTCACGTTAGTGTTACTTTTGTAGTGTGTTTTGCAATTTCTTCTCTGTTAGCTCACAGTCTGGCCATCTGTCTGTCACGCTTACAATTTCAGATTTCTAGAGAACCAGTTGTCCAATGGTGATCAAACATTTTGTCACTAATTCTTATACTATTCTGTACATGCTGCCCTTATGTTTTCACCTCGCTCATACTGTAGCTCTGGTTTTGAATGCACAGCTGTGACGATGGCAGGTAGATGATTCCAGGTTCGTAGATCCCCAATTACATACAGTAGCAGAAGTCAGAAAGGGTTGGCATTTTTATGCTATTTTTCTAACTAGTTATTTATGTTTTAGGAATTTTATATGTTTACACAAATTTATTGCATAAATTCTATTTTATTAGTTTTTCATGGTTATGACGATGGCAGGTCATTTGACAAAGAAATAAGAAAGTTTCATTTTCAATGTAAATACGGTGCTTCTGCTCTGAAAATACAAATATAAAGTTGCACCCCACTGTTCGATTTTCACGTTCGAAGCCGTTTTAAAATGGAGCTGCACATTTTGCTGGGGTGGCAGTTGTATGTAATCTGAAATCTCGGCTGATCTAGTTTTAAAAGGCATGTCATACGCAGACAAAGAACTGAAAAAGAACTGAATCTATTCAGCCTTGAACAAAGAAGACAACGTGGCGACCTAATTCAAGCATTCAAAATTCTAAAAAGATTCTGATACTTTTTCGACCTGAATAAAGAAACAAGGACCAAGGGTCACAAATGGAGATTAGATAAAGGGGCATTCAGAACAAAAAATAGGAGGCACTTTTTTACACAGAGAATTGTGAGGGTCTGGAACCAACTCCCCAGTAATGCTGTTGAAGCCGACACCCTGGGATCCTTCAAGAAGCTGCTTGATGAGATTCTGTCAATAATCAATAAGCTACTAACAACCAAACAAGCAAGATGGGCCGAATGGCCTCCTCTCATTTGTAAACTTTCCTATGCTCTTATCTGAATGCTACATAAAGAGTTAAACGGGCTTTTGTCCCACACATTCACAAGGAGTCTGTGTTTTATTTTATTTATTTTGGCATACTCTTAAAGACTTACAAAACATCTGGCTCCATTTTATTATCCTTTCACAGATACACTGAATAAACTGCACCCACCTGTCACCTTTTTTTTGGGGGGGGGTTCTTGATTAGATCTGACCTTCTACAGTCTTTTTATTTTGTGAAAACCCACCCTAGTTACCACAAAACAGTTGTACATAGTGGACTACGCAGTGTCAACTATATACACTTTTATGAGTGGAAGAAGAGGGTCAGTCCAGCTCACGTTGACCAAGCAGCGGATGCTTGACCTCTTGTGTTAATGTGTTAAATGATTAGGGCTGGATGACAATGATATTTTCATCACCACCATATTCTTAAATAATTTTTTTCATCTAAATTGAGACCTCCTCCCTAATTAGTAGTAGTTTTGTTTTTTGCTTTTTCAAAATAAAAGTCACACCAGTGTTCTCTCCCCCAACAGAGGCATGTGGGGCGTCTGTGTTAAAGTCTTTTTTCATTTCCCAGTTTAATACATGGTACCCCCCCCCCTCCACTTCATACACAAATGAAAAAACAGAAATGAATCTCGGGTTCTGTTGCAGGATTATTAACGATACCATAAATAATATTTTTCTAAAGCTATAAATAAATAAATTATGGACAACACCCCGACAACTCGACTTTTTTTCCAACCCTAGGATTGATATTTGTCAAGGTCCTCCTAAAGATCATGAAAACAGGATTGAAATAATTCTGTATCAGGAAAAAAATTGGTTTGATCGCTGATTTGTAGCGTCCTTGCTGGAACCCTTCTGTACTTTGGGAGAGTCCACCAAATTCTTTAAATAAATGTGATTTATACTTATGAATACATGCTATGCCGTCTCACAAAAACAGTCCCCATCGCCACTGTCACTGGTCACTTTATGTCATTACTGTATATCGTACAAAGAAACAGCAGCCCCGTTAGCAGTGTTACATGGGGACGTGTTGTGATCTGTGTATTGGTCATTGCCACTGGCTGGTTTCCACCGGAGGAAAGGAAAGGTCAGGAGAAAGGCTGCTTCGGGCTCTGGGCTGCCGGGGAATCAGAGCTGGCCTCGTCCCCTTCCTCCGAGTCCCAGACCTCGCTGTGCAGGTAATCTGCAAACAGAGCCTTGGCACGGTGCAGAACTCTGTTCAGGTTGTGTTTGCGGACCAGCCTGTCGAAATGCATGGCCAGCTCGTTGTAATCCAGCCCGTTCTTCACTATGTGGTCCCTGTGCTCCAGGAGGATGGACAGGCACAGGAAAAGCATGAATGGGTTCCCTTTGCCAAATTCCTGGGGGGGCGGCAGGGAAAGTGGGGGCTGCTGCTGCTGCTGCTGCTTGTCTTCTTTCTGTGCGACACCCCAAGCCTGGCTCTCCGGGGTAGCAGGGGTGCTTGTCTTGTTGGGGAGGGAGGGGGACAGTAGTCTGCTGGACAGGCATGGAGAGGAAGAAGGGGGAGAGTAAGTGGAGTTACGACGCCCAGTCGCCCCAGATGGGGACTTCCTACTGGGCAACGAGAACGATGCAGTGCGCCAGTTGGGTAGGCAGGGAGAGACTGGGCGCTCTCCTCTTTCCTTGTCGCCGCAGAGGCAAGGAGATCCTGCCTTCCCATTAGCCAGCAAAGGGGAGGCCGGCTTCCCATTGGGTAGAGATGGAGAGCCCACCCTGCCACTGGGTGGCGTCATTTTCCTGGAGAGGTTGCTGGCCGGGAGGGGGTGGGAGATGGGTGGTTGATTTGGCAGTTTAAGGAGAGGTTCTCTCTCCCCTTCTCCCAGCTCTCCCTCGCTTTCCTCAGTGGGGTGGCGGGAGAGGACAGAGGGGCTACGAGTTTGGCTACTCTCATCCACTCTGCTGTTTAAAACGTTTATCAAATTGATCACATTGTCCAGATCTTTCAAGTTTGTTTTTTCCTCAAGGTCAAAACTCTCGTTCCAAGCGCTGTAGTATTTATACTCCCCGAAACTGGGTTGTTTTCCTAGGGGTGGAAGTGGCAGGACACTGTGCCCCCCCTCTCCCTCTCCCTGTGTTTTGTTCTGTTCTTCTGTAAGTAATCCTTCCCTGCTGGATGCTTGCCTTCCTCCCTCTCCTCTCACCATGAAAGAATCCTCTATGTGCCTCGGTATTCCCCAATCCAGTTCTGCTGATGGATTCTCTTTTAGATTTGGTTTGTGTTCTTCACTCCCTACATTTCCAGCCTTCTCAGCATCCTCAAAAGGATTTTCTTTAGGATCCCCTCCCTGCTCTCTCACCTCCCTCAGTCCCTCTCTCCTCTCTGTCACTCTTGCTTCTATCTCTACCCTCACCCCAGTCTCCTTTTCCTCTCTCCCCTCCTGGGTGTTGGGTTTCGCCTCACACCTTCCTTCTTCCTCCCCTTCACTTTGGGTGCTGGGTCTCTCCATGTGCCTCCTTTCTTTCTCCACTAACTCACTCTCACCCTTTCTTTGTCTTTCCCTTTCTTCTTCATCCTGGTATGGTCTCAGCATCCTCTCCCTACTATCTCCTGTACTCTTCCCTTCTTTCCTCTCCTCTCTTTCCGTCTTATCTCCTTCTCTCTCTCTTGTCTCCAGCTCCTCCCTCTCTCCTTCCCCCTCCTCTCTCTCACGCTGGGAGACTGGACTTAGCCTGGGCTTCCCTGCTTTCTCTTCCCTCTCACTCTCCTCTCCCTCAACTGGGGTGATGGGTCTTAACATGACCCTGTCATTCCTCTCCCTCCTGTCCCACCTATCATCATCCCTATCACCCTGGTCAGCAGGTCTAAACAAGTGCTCCTTTCTCCATTCTTCCCCGTTCTCATCTTTGCCTCTCTCCATCCTCTCCTCCCCTGTGTTCTCCCTCTCATCTCCGTCACTCGTCTCCCCACTTTTCTTCTCCTCTCCTTCACCATGGGCGGTGGGCCTTTGCACGTGCTTCTCCTTGCTCTCTTCGCTGTCCACCTCCCCCTCACCCTCGTCCTGGGGGGTAGAACTAAGCATGTGCCTCTCCCTCCTCTCTCTAATTCCTTCCCTCTCCTCTCCCTCAACCTGGACAGTGGGCCTTACCATGTGCCTCTCCCTCCTTTCCTCCCTCTCCCCCTCCTCCAAGGTAAGCCCCAGCAGCTCCACCTCGGTCTCCGGAGGGTCAGGGGGCAGGGAGCTCCAGGTGACCTCCAGCATCCTCAGGGCGTCCTCAAAGGCAAACTCCCTCTTCAGCTCGAGCAGCAGCCAGCGGTAGCAGAAGAAGAGATCGTCTGCGCCGCGGGACACCAGGTAGGCAGAGAACTCTGGGTCGGAGTGGCGCAGCAGCAGCTTCAGGTGCTGGAATTTGAGGGACATAAGGTTGCCATCCGCCCGGAAGTTCCCCTCCAGGCGCTTCATGAGCCCGCAGAAGCAGATGAAGGCGTGGGCCTCGTTATCCATGACAGCCAGGATGGGGGAGGCCAGGTCACTCATACCCTGGCAGTACAAGACCTGAGTGAGAGTAGAGAGGGTGTGAGTGTAAAAGAGAGAGGGGGGTGGGGGGTTAGCTGTGTGTCAGTTACCTGCGGGTGAGTGATGGCGTAGGTGGTGAGCAGGCTGGTCAGCGCGGTGAGGTGGGGGCTGTCCTCGGACCCTGCATAGTAGGGGTGCGTGCGGTCGGTTCTCAGCACGTCTTTCAGCACGTTCCCCCGGATGAACTCCAGGTCCTCAGGGCTGGCCCGCTGGCTCCACTCCCCCTTCAGCTGCTCGTACTCCCGCGTCTTCCTCTTCATGTAGTCCATGCGCTCCTGACCCGTCAGACCATCAGGGTACACGTTCAGCAGGTAGCGCCACACCACCTGGGGAGGCCCAGCAAGAGAGAGAGAGAGAGAGAGAGAGAGAGAGAGAGAGAGAGAGAGAGAGAGAGAGAGGCTGGTGAACAACTCTTTCAACACTGCACATCTCCACAGACCTGGGGGGATCCTGATATTGTCAATAATTAGACCTGAAAGAAGAAACCAGGGGTCACAAATGGAGATTAGATAAAGGGGCATTCAGAACAGAAAATAGGAGGCAGAGAATTGTGGGAGTCTGGAACCATCTCCCCAGTAATGTCGTTGAAGCCGACACCCTGGGATCCTTCAAGAAGCTGCTTGATGAGATTCTGGGATCAATAAGCTACTAACAACCAAGATGGGCCGAATGGCCTCCTCTCGTTTGTAAATGTGTTTTCTCTCTCTCTCTCTCTCTCTACCTTGCGGAGGGAGGGCTCCACACCCCCGTGGTAGATCCTCAGTCTCAGATCCTCCGGTCGAGTCAGCTGACCCTGGTGGTTCAGGTAGCTGTGGAACTCTGTGTCGCTCAGTGGTGGCTTGAAGGGCTTCACATCCTCCCCATCGGACCAGCTGAGAGCCTGCTGCACCCGGGAAAGGGTCCTGCCAACCTGGGGAGAGACAGAGGGGTCAATGCACACACAGCAGCGAAGTCAATACACAGACACACACACTGTTCATTGGACCACTTATGCACCTTTGTCCCAGTGCTAAGCACTAACACAAATTCACCACAGACACTGACATACAGACTCACAGATACCGAGACACACACAGACACCGGCAGAGCCATACAGACAGACAGACACACACACACACACACACACACACATTGAGAGACACACAGAGGACACAGGCAGACAGACAGACAGACACAGACACTGAGAGAAAAGACACATACACAGATACAAGCACACAGACCTGGGAGAGAAGGGATTGTGTGAAGGGCAAAGCAGCAGCAGCCAAAGACTTCCTCTCTCCTGGCAGGAGATCCGTACCGATCACATCCTTTGGGCTGATGATATCCCAGTCCTCCAGCAGGGGGCCTAGAAGCGTGTGAGAGAGAGAGGGAGAGGAGGGAGCAGGAGAGGGAGAGGAGGTTAGTGCCTCCCTTGTGTATCACACACCAGTCAAATTAATCCTCACTGTTACAAGCAAAGGAAAAGGAGGGATAAAAACACAGTCCGTGCCAGGGCTAGACTCACCGACTCACACTGTGGGATTCGAATTGAACTTTGATTGAGTGAACTTGTTCGGAAAGCGAGCGCTTTTGTGTCACAGCCGAATCAGACGAGCTGCACGCTTGACTGTTGGCGCGGCCCGATGGAGATAAAGAAAAGTGGTTCATTTGCCCGGTCTCGGAAGCAGGAAGAAGCTGAGGTACAGGGAGCTCGGGAAAGACAGACTGTATCGGCTTGTCAAGCCCACTGAACATACAGAACTCAATCAGAGCCTTGTGGGATTCAACACGGCCCTGTTGCAGCAAACCTTTGGGGTATTCTTTCCGGCTCAAGTAGGTGTTTTTGCTTGACTGCCTTGTGTGAAACTATAAAGGAACTATCACTCCTATTGCACAGCAGTTTTACCCACTCCAGGTTTTACTAAGAGCTTGATTAGCTTAGGTGTGTCTTATTAAACTCATATTCAAATCAGAAATGGATCTAATCTGCAACGGCGCTTTTACTTCCTTCCCTGCTATACCCAGTTAGGAACCACCCTTGCAGGTATTTAATCTTGGGCCTCACAGGGGCAAACAACTGCAAATCTCTGTGCTCTCGACAAGCTATGGTTGAATGTTTTGCTTCACAAAGTCGAATGAAAGCTGCTGAATAACGTTACGCTAACTCACTGAATTACACATCAGCGTTTTGTAGTTTTCCGTACACTTTAACGAAGAAAAAAACTGTACAAAATTGAAAAATGTGATGTTTTTAAATCCAGCATGAAATACGTACTGATATTACGGCTTCCAGTAGAATTTTGCAATATCATTTTGCAGTTTCTTTGACTACATGATGTTAAATTAAAGACTTCAATTATGATCATATAGTTTGTTTGTTTTTTTTTTGTTTTGTTTTTTTTGTTCAACTATGTCTCAATCCTAAATTTCAAGGAACTTTTGGCCATAGCTGTACTGTCTCAGTTCAGCCACAGCGGGCTCCTGCAGGGAAGCAGGCTCACTCACTGTCCTCGGCTGGCTTGGTGTCGATCTTCAGCTGCAGGTAGGGTTTGGAGGCACTGAGAAAGGCTGCGTCCAGGTCCCAGTCCGAGAGCAGAGACAGGTACAGCTCCACACCCTGCCTGTCCCGGGACAGGTAGCTGATCCCAAAATTCCTCTTCCTGGAAAGAAGGGAGGAAGGAAGGCAGGAAGGAAGGAAGTAGGGCTAAAACCATCTTGGAAGTACAGAAGTGCTATCTCTTCTTTTCCCTTGTATTGCAGGTCCCTCCCCTTATCTCTACTGCTCTTCTCAATCCTTCACCTGACTCTCCCTCCCTTTATTCACTCCCACTCCCCATACCTGTCGAGTTCAAAAAAGATTGTGCCCTAGAACACCTCTTTCCCATTCATTCTCCATTCTCCTTTCCCCTCTCCTTCCTCTAACCTCCCTCCTCCTCACTTGTTCCCATCACCCCCCCCCCCCTTACTCATTGAGGTCGAAGGCTCTGATCATGATGTGCTGCAGGACGTCCAGTGAAGTGATCTGTGGGTCCACTGCGAAGGAGCGGAACTCAGACTGCTGGAACCCTTCACACTTCTGAAGACAAAGACTCAAGAGAGTCAATATATGGAGTTCATGAAGAATGGGCTGGCTGTGTGTGTGTGTGTGTGTGTGTGAAGACACAACTTTGTACATGCGTGACATCTCCCCATGGTACAATGTTACAGGACAGTGAACGTCTGTGAACGTGAGTAACATCAACACAAGTAGAAGTGAACAGAACTAAACCGAAATTAACCCACACAACAGACCTTCACCGTCCTAAACTCTGCTACATACTACTGTACTGTTAGTTGAATTTCCTGACGTGGTTATCGTCAGGCTTGTTATTGTGTGTTTCTATTTCGGACAAACAGGGAGATGCAGAATTCTTTCCTTTACTTATTCCAAAATACGTGCATATTTTCATAAACAACGCTATATATGGCCAGTGATTATACATTAGACTACACACACACACATACACAGGCAGGCTGATTATCCAATTTTTTACAGGCACTAAGGCAGCTGCTGCTAGTAAATGTAAATGTTATTATTTTTTTTTTAATATTAAATATAATTTTTCATTCTCTAAACTTCTAAAATATTTCTCTTTTCAGCCCTGACAAAACTACAGGCAGGGGGTCTGTTTGGGGGTCTCTCACTGGCCACAGGATTTGTGGTGGTAACCAGACCCTCTGAAAGGCTGCTGCTCATACATTTTCAATAGCTTTTAGTCATTCCAGTATATGTTTGCATGACTTAGGTGTGCGATAAGTTAATGCCTGTACTTAAATTAAAAGGTTGACTATCTGAAATACTTAAGATATACGTGCATATAGTATAAGCAACACTGTTATTACGAATGCAACTAACATTAACAAAAGCACATATCAAATACCGATAATAATAATAATAATAATAATAATAATAATAATAATAATATAGATTCTATAGGATACAAAACTCGAACACTCGATGCTAATTTTTAAAAGCGGCAATGTTTATTTACTATACTGCATTGGTTGACACATCATGGAGATGGTAAAATGGATTTACATGAAAAAACAGACTGCGGTGTAACTACAGTGATGAACCGTAACAGATCAAGAATGATGACAAGGGACCAAGCGAGGAATGAGGCTGGGGGGGTTATTAATTAGTGTCGTTATTAAAGGGATATCATATCAGATATAGATGCACACGGAATCAATTAACTCGTACCTTGACTCTCACACGAACCACTTCCCTCACCTCCTCAGCCTCCATCTCGCTGTGGAGTCGCGGTGAAGCGCCTGGTCTTGCTAAGTGTTTCGTGGCAGGGTTATTACTCGGGTTTCTTTATTTCCAGACGCTTTGCTGTTGTTTTACAGCGGTTTGCATCGCCATCGCTGCTCCGGGATCTGACGTGAAGCAGCATTACATCATCCAGGAAACTGCAGGGTTTCTTCTCATACCCCTATGAGGGATTGCATTCATAAATAACCCCGTTTGCTGTGACAGTGGGGTTTTCATAGGGTCACTGTGCATGCACAGTCTGCAGGATTTAAACATCTCATCAAGACATCGTTCAAGGTCAGAGTCCAGAATTGCTATTCGTTAGTGTTAATCGGAAGGAAACTGACACTATGCAAGAAATACTTACGCGATAGAGCACATGTGGACTGGAGGAGAGGCTCATAATGGGAGGCTATGGCCCCAAGGGACGAGCTATACTGAAGGGGTTATAACGCCTGTTGCCGCAGGTTCATCCCAGCGGCCGTCAGTTTCCCATTATGAGCTGAGGCCTGCTGTCCATATTTATTACACAAACCCGTCAAGAGAATAAGCCATTAAACTTTACATCGGCAGAGTTTCAGGAAGTCAGAAAACCACACAACGATTGGGTTTCACTGTTTTCATTTTTTACATCATATGTAGTAGTCATAATATTTTTTTGTTTTCTGAAAAATATAAAGATTAAAAAATATATATATATATATATATATATATATATATATATATATATATATATATATATATATATATATATATATTAATCTATATATAGTTATATATATAGATATATATATAAATATATATACATAATAGATATTAATACAAATTGTACACGTCCATTTATATACTAAGGTGTCAGTGCTGATATAAAGGAAGCAGAAAGGGAAAATAACAAACAATGTAAGATTTTGAATTTTGATGTATATATATATATATATATATATATATATATATATATATATATATATATATATATATATATATATTATATTTATTAAAGCTACTTTAACAAATTAGTCACCTCCCTTGTAGATATTTCAAGGCTTATGTAGCTATAAAGCAGGGCTTCTCAAACTCGGTCTTGGGGACCCCCTGTGGCTGCTGCTTTTCATTCCTGCTGAGATCTCATTACTTAGACCGTTAATTGAACTGATAATTTGCTTAATTAAACCATTTTACTTGTTTTCAGCTCTTAAGCAGTTGCAGATCAAGTTACTTATAAAATGTTATAGCTAACTTGAAATATGCAAATGTTCAAGAGTTGAAAACAAGGAAAAAGGTCTAATTAAGCAAATTATCAGTTCAATTAAGGCTCTAGTTAAGTAACTGAGGGCTCGGTTGGAGCCCAACAGCGACAGAGGGTCCCCAGGACCGAGTTCGAGAAGCCCTGCTGTAGAACGATTGAGAGTCTAAAATGAAAATGTAGTACAATTAGAATTTAAAAGAAAGCCAAAAGATTGCAAAACAGGACAACTAAGATAGAAAAGCTATCTTTGTGAAAATAAGTTTTTAAGGACATCATCTCAACCCATATCGATCAAACCTATTTTAAGCGATGTCTCAACATACAAACCAACGCTGTGTTGTTGTTTGTTTGTTTGTTTGTTTTTAGATAAATTTATTTAATGTAAAACAGGTTGCATAAACCACAACTAATGCAAACCAGTCAGTAACATCACTCCATTTCGGATTTAAATATTCTGTGTGTATACAAAGATTAACTTCGTACAGGGGGTGATCTAAACCAAAGATGACTTCAATGTGAAGCAAAATGGATTTTCTATCTCAAAACAGTACAACCTGAAGGAATTAATGAAGAATTAGGTTTACCATGTATCTGTATTCAATTATCTCTAATACGAACGCCAATGCTATGTCACTGTGTTATATAACTTGCTATAATCTGGATAACTGTTTGTTTAAACCCATGAGTTTATCAATATGCTACATTTTTATGATCCCTATCATTATTATTATATATGATATTTTCCTGTCAATGTAATTATTTAATAGAGTGTATATTATGTGTTATCTGATGTCTATATGTTCTATAGTATTAATTGGTCTGTACACCTGTTTAATTGTTTTTAATTAAACACCTGACTCTAATACCCAGGTGTTCCTAACCTGGTTAGCACAGCACTGAAGAAGGTCAAATGACCGAAACGTTTGTAGTTGCACGGAGCACTTAATTTGCTTGTTCTGCGGTCTAGTAAAAGAATGTTTTTTCGCTTGTTTTGATTATGTAGTGGTTTTCTTCTGTCCACTCTCCTGATCACAGTGTGCTGATCCTTTTTGACTTCTGCTACTGTACAGGGTTAACTACAGCTGTGGCCAAACTTTTTACATCAACTAGAACTTTAGGATTGAGGCAATTAAATTAAATCTACATTAGATATAATTTAGATGTTTTATTTAACATAATGTAAATCAAAGAAACTACAAAATGATAATGGCCTGTGATTGGTTAAAATCTCATCGCAGGAGGAAAGATAGATTGTCCTAACATCCTTACACCACCGGTCAATAGACTCAGGCTGCCTTGTGATTGGTTCACATCACTGTCAGGCCCGCCCCTTTTCAAAGGAACGCCCTTTTCCCCTTGCCTCTTCACAAGAGAAAATGGCTGAACGTCGATTCTGTGAGTTAACAGAAAAGAAATTACAAAACACACTACAAAAGAGGCTCCAAACACTGTCATGGCGATCAAAACATCAGTTTTCTTTCTGACTTTCTGAAATTCAACTCAAAGGTACGTACTTCTGTTGCCACTGTAACCACACTCACTTATTTCTATTGAAATCTACGAATGTGTTTGTGATGTCGCTTATACAAAGTTAATGATGTAACCATCTAATGTTGCTTTCTATTTAAACCAAAGTATTGAGTCTATCCATTTATTTTCATCTGTTATTCTGTATTGCACATTATCTAATTTTAGTTTTTTTTTTCTAAAACTAAAAATCTCACGTTATGTTCATTGTTTTAAAGTGTTGAACTATTGGCTCACTTTATAATTTCTTATGTTTCACAGCTGATTCTGTATTGTTTTTATATACTGCGTTACCTCTCCAACAAATTTTGTTACATGTTTGATAAAATATACCATAAACAAGGTCGCTAGGTTTGCAAGCCTGAATATTCATTTGAATATTCATTTATTTCTATTTTATCTTTACAAATATATTTGCATACGTTCCCTGTGCTCCAACAGGTTTCATTGTGTCTGATCTGATAGGGTTTACTGTGGAGCAAAATAGCAGCAAAATTAGCCTCCCTTCTGAAAGACAGTAGTGGTGCTTTTGAAAAAAAATGTTTTCATTTATACTGAATTAACTTGTTCAAGTAGGCTATTTGTAAATGCTTCTAAAAGCAAATTAATATATATAGACATCCAAACTCAGCAATAGGAAAGCGTCAGGTATGACCATTGAAAATGATCGCATTGGAGTCGCAAAGCCATTGCAGCCCGGTGCACAACGAACAGCTTTCATGAGGTTTCAGTACAGAACAGCTGAATAGATGTTGCATGGTGTTTTGCAAGCCTAGTTAAAATATCAAGGATGTCACATTCCCAGAGGGACTGCGATGTGTTCTGTTGCTCTCGTGTCTCTAATCGACGTGGCTCCTCTGTCTTGGCCCTTTGGACTTGTCGGCTAGGCCCTGAGCTGCCGCTAGGTGGCACCAGGCATCCACTATGAGCAGAGCCTGGATCACAATCCAGAGAGCGTTCATGAAGACGAAGTAGAACCAGAAATACAGGGGGTGTCCCTTCTCAATGTGAGAGGAACCCTCCCGATATTCAGTGTAGAAATACAGCATGCCCCCATACAGCTGACCCGAGAGAGAGAGAGAGAGGAGTGGGAGAGAATGGTTAGTATAATACAGAATGTCTCAATACAGAAAGAGAGAGACTGAGTGGAAATACAGCTGCCTTCAGAGAGGGAGAGACTGGTTAGTCTAACACAGCTCATCCTCCCCTCTCCTGCCCCAGGATTCTCCTCCTCACTCCAACCCTAACCCTGTCCACACTCTGTTGGAACTGGCACGCTGACTTCAGTTCAGTCCTTGGTTACAGTGCGATGTACCGACCCCCCCCCCCCCCCCCCCCCTCGCCCCCGCTTACCCAGCGACACAAAGAGCTGCAGCACGAAGTGATAGTGTTTGTTGAAGGCGTAGACAGTCCACACACTGAGAGGACCCACGCCCAGGCTGTGATCGTCTCCATGCACACTGTGAAGTTATCAGCTCTGCGGAGAGAACGAACAAACGACACACAGAGAGAGAGAGAGACAGTCTATCACTAAGTCTTCTACAGTGCTTCAATGTGACTTGACAATGTCCCACACGATGCACGTAATCATTAACCCTTTAAGGACCGGGATGGCGTTAACACGATCACACTGAAGTGAGCTTCTAGGACCGTGATTGTGTAAACACAATTTTTTAAAAAAAGCATTTTGTTTGACTACAGGGCCACCGTACTTTGTGGTAGAGGCTTGAAACCTGGTAGTTTTTGTTTTGTGTGACTTCACCGAGAGGGACATTTAGTGTCTAAAGGGCAGAGACAGTTTACAGCAGCCAGGAAGAGAAAAAAACATCACAGGAACTTTTACAGCAAATAAAAAAAAGGGGGGCAACTGATAACAGAATGAATGACTATTATTTTACTTATAAATATTTATTTTCAGAACAGTGTCCATGTTGTTTATAAAGACCATGAGAATAAACATGCGTTATATCATTACAATCACTAGGGTGAAACAATGTTAATTTGCCCAAAGATCAATATGTTTCAACAAAACGTTCAGGATTTATTGCAAGGTCCCGCTGGTTTTAGAATAAGATGTTTTTATACATGTCCAAGCAGAATGCATAATAATAAATACTTAACTTTAAAATCAAATGGAAAAAATACTGTGTTGAAAAAAAGTTTGCATGGTTTCTAACGTACTTTATAATGTTGCCAAGTTTTTTCAGAACAGACACAATGGTACTGTAAAAAATAAATGAGTAGTGAATTTTTAGAGTCAGACAACTAAAAAATGCCCGATTCTTAGGGAGTACCCCACTGAAAAATGCTTGGTCCTGAAAGGGTTAATGTTTTTTGCAAACCAAGACAGAGCAATCGATAATCGGTTAGCTAAGTCTATAAGTCAACGTGCAAACCTGAGCAATCTTATATTCAACTTGTCAACTACATCTGCAACTGAACACGTGTTGACAAATTGTATACCGTGCACCAAAAGAAACTTATCACTATTATAACACATTTCTTTTTGAAAAGAAAAAAGGTATATAAATGATGGACCTTGACGAAATGTTTTTCTTTCTAATCACTCGATCGTTGATCCTTGCCCACGCTTGAGTGACTGAAGCTCTTAATCACCTAATTAGTGAGCCAGTTGATTGGACGCTGGATGTGGAGCGATTTCAGCTGTCGAATTGCAAGCTTGAATAAAAGCAGTAAAGAAAATCACAGAAACAATCTGCCACGTCTGTCGAGAGAGCGGCGCCTTCGTGCGATCGGCGTGCTGGAGGCTGGACTGGGGCAGCGGGCTGTGGCTCACTGTCTTGGGCGCTCGCAGCCAGCGATTTCAAACCTGGCGAGACGGTATAACCAGACACACTCTGCCAATGACAGGACACCAACCGGGGGGACCAAGAGTCACAACACCTGCCCTGAAGGTCAGATGGGTTCCAGTGTCTGCTTTGTCAGCTGCCAGAAGGGGGCGCTGTAGAGGTTTACTCACAGAGCTGGGAGAGGAAGTGCTGGTCCGCAGGGATCTGAAGATGGAAGAGACTGAACCAACCCTCGATGACTCCGTGGATGAAGCCACACACCGAGAACCAGCACAGGGCCAGCCTGCGGCCCGTGTCCAGTCTCGGGCCAGCCCAACCGGACAGCAGCCAGGTCCCCAGAAGCAGGGTCCCCGACACGGAGAAGAGGAAAGTCAGAATCTCAGCCATGCTATAGATAGATACTTTTTTTTTTTTACTTTTTGAAAATACTTTATTTAACAATTAAATAGAATACACAAAAACAGTATTTATAGCACAGACATTATCACAAAATCAATTCAGATCCATCCAAGGTGAACAAAACAATACATAAAATATTGTGGACACATAAAAATTCACATCACAGATATTCCTCCAGATCACCATCCTTAAAAGCGCACAACACCCTGTCTACACACCAAACTTCCTCAAACATTGCGAAATAATGCTTTGCCTTATAGAAATAAAAGTCCAGTCTAACCCGTGTTAATACAAGCATTCTAAAAATGACAAAAGGACCAGTATTTAAAACATCATTCATTTTCTTTTTCCTGCTCTTTAAAATTGCTAATTTGGCCTGTCCAATAATTTATTTCTATTCATTATCTGTCTATCTATCTATCTATATATATATATATATATATATATATCCCTGTACATCCCCCGCTTGTATTTATCCCGGCTCACTTTAAAACTCCAGCACAGTCATAATTAGCAAAGACCGTACCGCAGTCATCCAGTCTGCAGTAACAAGGTGTGAAAACATTTCGTATATAGCAAGAAAAACAAAACAAAACAAAATCTAATAACCTCAAGCCTACCTTTTATTGAACACATACGGCATTCTAAAAACAATGACGTTTTTCTGAAATGAGCCGTAGGTAAACGAATCTTGACTGAAAACACAGTAATACCAATTAATGTAAAAACAAAATAGCACAGCTCGAATCAGCGTTCAAAATAAATTGGAAAAAAAAAAAGGCGTTTTCCTTTTGTTTTACAAAAATAGCGAATGATGTGTGTAGTGGAGACGAATCATTTCAAAGTACTGTTGTTGTAGAAGAGAGACAGTGGGGTGAAAAATGGAATAGCTTGCATTTTAAAATAACTGTTCATGTAATAATTAAAAAATTGAAGTCTTAATTGGGAACAATTTATTTTGAGGACATGTAATTTTTGCGCAGTAAATAAAATTAATAAAATATTTTAGAACTATACAGAGCACATGTGGGAAAGTACATCAAAGTCATCAGTATAAATGAATATTTATTTAGTTATGTTTTCATTCACATGCTGCTTTGAAATAAGTGTGCTTTAATCTTATTGATCGATTTCTTTTTACATTTATCCTTGTATAAGTGTGTAAATGGAGAATAGGATTCAGTTATATTTTGAGATGGATATCTCATACAGAGGCACCTGTGAATTGGAACTCTGTTTAGCCCATACTGTGTGGGAAATACGGTGCATTACAAGGTTTATACTAATTAGGACACTCTGCCCTATTTTTGTATCTTTTAAGTTTAGCGAATAAGTTGTTTATAACTGAATGAAACCGCACAAAGTGACCTTCCTTTTCACTCTATATAATGTCTGAATATAATATCTAATTAAATGTATGCCGGCTGTTTTGAAGTAAAACCGCATTTCATGTCTTTATTTATATTTTTATGAACCAAAACCTCTTGCACAAACCTACATATTAAAAGTAGCCATTTCAAAAGCTACAGGGAAATTATGTCAACGCGCCAATTACACAAACACTCTCCATTAAGAATTTGGACCACATAGATAGGACAAAAACAAAGCAAATTGATTATGAACAATATTCCTGTTCGGGTGAACGTCAAATGAGTTTGCAGCTACAGTCATGTCCCAAGCATCAATGAACCCCACTTTCGCCCCCCGAAACACTTCCCTCAGAGCCAGGTTTTGGAGGTAACCGTGCCAGTTGCTCATGCGGAGCGTCTCAAACTGGAGTTCTCTGGTGTTCTCTGATTTAATAAACACCCTGGTCAAAGGGCTTCTCTGAAGAAGTCTTGCGACAGCCTGCTTGATGTTCATCATTCTTGTAACGTAGAACCTCAAGGAGAAAGGACGAAGGTGGAGACCAACAGTGATAACTACAACAGTGTTCTCCCCGCCAGCGAGTCTGTCCAGTTCCCAAACAATATACAATCCACCACCAATGAAGCACGGTGAAAATGAAATGCAAGGGAATCCGTGCATCTTCCAGAACATGGTTATGTTTCTCGTCTTGTCAATAGCAAGCTTGGGTGCCTGGGGTGCTGTATTACTTGTAAACTTCAGGTCTGTGGAGGAAGAAGAGAGATCGAAGGCTAACTTCATTATCTAAAACACACAGTTGTCTCCAGTTTATTTATTTTTGATATGGAGGTTGCATGCCAGTTACAAACATGTAGGGTTTAACTAGCGAATGGGTGCTATAGAACGGGAATAGGCCGACCAAAAGAATGACCTTGGTGTTGTAATGGATTCTTCACTGTCAGCAACCATTATTAAAAATAATCAGTAATAAAACTAATTTGAATGAGATGGATGCACTAATTGGATCAATCAAATATGTGATTAAAACCAAGATTAACTGAAATAATTTTTATTGTTCTAATCACATGACATCCCTAAAATACACACATATATATATATATATATATATATATATATATATATATATATAACCTTGTTCACAAGTGCTAGAAAGTGAAAAAGTGAAAAATTGTTGAAGAGTGTCCTTGGCCGTTACGACCAGGTTTTTTGTCTGCTTCATAAATTCCCCTTTTAGTGTAAAAGTGCAATCTAAGGTCCTTTACGAACACTTTAGTTGTAGGTCAATTTGGTGGTCAACCACCACTTTTTACAATTAAAAGGAATAGTCTAATATCTACAACGGTCTATTGGGTAAAATTGTGGCTTGTGAATTCAGGTGGTTACAGCTACTGTACAGTACTTCAGAATGCACTTGCAAATAGCTTTCCCAACATCTGTCAAAATGACTATTGTAAAGTAGTACTAAACACCATGTTTAAAAGTGTACAATTATACTCACATGCAGTTTCTCCTAGTCGTGTCTGAGCAAGACATCCATTGGAGCAATGAAGAGGCTCGGGTGTTAATATCCATACGGGAAGAGGATATGATGAGGCAGCTTGATGCAATGCACAACACCCACTCTCAAAATAAATGTGGTGTGGAATTTGCGCGAGTTATTTCTTGGGAGTCAACAATACTACTCAATGTTCCAATTCTTTATTAAGCAGAAGCAGTTACACAAGTGCAGCATAAATGAGGATGTATTTGGTAGAAAGAGATAGAAAATAAGCTAATGAAACAAGTGTGAAAGTAGAGAGTCGGGTTACACAAATAAAGATAGCAGTGCGTCTCTAACAGCAGGACCCTCTGCATGTCGTTGTTGTGCAATTCCTCCTGGCGGATGGGGTAAATGTTCCTCCACTTGTCTGAACCCCTTCTTACAGTCCTGGCACAGATTGTGCAGGATGCAGCAGGAAGTAATAAATCACTTCAGTACGCTTCAGCAGCAAAGGTCATCCAGAACAATCGAGACTTTATTCAGGAATGAGCAGACATATGGCAAATTACATTTAACAGAGAAAAGTTACTGCACGCAGGCAATAAAAGTGTTCATTATAGATACCACATGGGAGCTACTGAAATTGAAGAAAGAATCTATGAAAAAGACCTAGGAGTTCATGTTGACTCAGAAATGTCTTCATCCAGACAATGTGGGGAAGCTATAAAAAAAGGCCAACAAGATGCTCAGATATATAGGGAAAAGTGTTGAATTTAAATCAAGGGAAGTAATGTTAAAACTGTACAATGCATTAGTAAGATCTCATCTTAAATATTGTGTGCAGTTCTGGTCACCTCGCTACAAAAAGGATATTGCTGCTCTAGAAAGAGTGCAAAGAAGAGCGACCAGAATTATTCCAGGTTTAAAAGGCATGTCATATGTAGACAGGATAAAATAATTGAATCTGTTAAGTCTTGAACAAAGAAGACTACGTGGTGACCTGATTCAAGCATTCAAAATTCTAAAAGGTATTGACAATGTTGACCCAAAGGGACTTTTTTGACCTGAAAAAAGAAACAAGGACCAGGGGTCACAAGTAGATTAGATAAAAGGGGCATTCAGAACAGAAAATAGGAGGTACTTTTTTACACAGAGAATCGTGGGAGTCTGGAACCAGCACCCCAGTAATGTCATTGAAGCCGACACCCTGGGATCCTTCAAGAAGCTGCTTGATGAGATTCTGGGATCAATAAGCTGCTAACAGCCAAACGAGCAAGACGGGCCGAATGGCCTCCTCTCGTTTGTAAACTTTCTTATGTTGGTCTTCATAGTATCCTCCACCTCACTTTCAACAGCCCAAACATCTTTTCAACGACCACTCAGATTTGGCCCAGTTTATTATTGATAAAGATCTACCCACCCCACCCCACCCCAGCACAGATGATGTGTGAAAAGCAGTGTGGGCAAGACAAAAACAAAGTATTTTAAAAAAAGGCACGTTCCATCAGCAAATCAGATCTTCAATAACCATTTATGTCAAACACAATGACACGTGGATTCTCCCATGAAATTGTTCTCTGCTCATGTAAACAGTATTTTGGGACCTTTACGGTTAACAGCACGAAACTAAGGAGGCCGTCAGCATGGCTAATTTAAATATGACCCTCCCCCTCCACCTCTTTAAGGTGAGAATAATTCTGGTACAATTGACTATCTAGAAGAGACTTTCTGTTGTTGAACTACAGGATACTCCATTCACTGTGTGAAATAAACACAGAACAAATATAGCTAGACTGCTGTTTAAATAAAAAAGTACAATGTCTAGTGAAATAAATTGTTCAAAGCGAAATTGTACAGCTAAAATATCACGTTCTGCATCGGCTTATCAAGATGCATCCGTTTCAAGTTAGTCAAAGCAAAATCTGTTTACCGTTTAGTTTGTATGTGGAATATTCAACCCACTGGCGCATTGTCGAGTCCCCCCGCAGGTAAACCTGTTTCCCCTGAAGGCACTGGTTCATGTCGTTCACATTTTGGAAGCTGCTCATTCTGCAATAGGAAGAACTCCAACGGTCTAAATGGAAAAATCCACTGGGGATAGGAGAGCTCATTCCCAGCTCACACTTCCCAGCAGCTTGAGGAACACGATCTAAAACAGAAAGCATTCTATTGACAGCCTGACAGTGTTATTAAAATGCTTTCTACACTTAGAATAAAAAGACCAATACTACGGTGGCTCATTAAGGACAGGAAAACACAATTACAGATTTGTTATGTCGAGATCACAAGATACAATATCTCTCGATCCAGCTGTCTCACACTGGTATGTCATGTCAAGATCAACACAATTCTGTTGTGTTTCATGGTCTTAATAATAATGAAGGAAGACTATTCAAGCTACTGTTACCACCCCCCCCCCCCCCCCCCACCAACACAGAACAATTAATTTGTTATTGTGTTTCATACAAATTCATTGGTATTTTTGAGGTTTATGTATTTGCCTTCTAGTTCTACCAAAGCTTTTAGTATACATTGGTTTGCAGAAGTATTCACCCCCCTGCAAAGTTTTCATATCTTTTTGAATTACAAATAACGTGTGCACAGTTTTTCAAACTAGCTTTTTTTTTTTTAAATGCAAAAGCTGTAGTGGTTAAACTGAACACTTATATAGAAGGAGGATAAATGTCGGCAACACTTGCAAAGAAAATGTACAAAATGAAATTTACTGGTTGCATAAGTATTCAGCCCCTTAAGTCAGTACTTGGTAGAAGCACCTTTTGCAGCAATTACTGCTATGAGTCTTTTTGGATAGGTCTCTACTAGCTTTGCACAGTAGGATGGTGACGTTTTTGTCCATTCTTCACAGGGGAAAATTGCTTCTGTTCTGATAAGTCTGCCGGGGATAGTCGATGGACTGCAATATTCGAGTCTCATCGTAAATTTTTGATTGGATTCAAGTCAGGACTTTGACTGGGCCACTCAAGAACATTAATTCTCTTTTTCAACCACTCCAGCGTGGCTTTGGCTTTGTGCTTCGGGTCATTGTCCTGCTGAAATGTAAATTTCCTCCCCAGTTTCAGAGTCTTGGCTGACTCAAACAGGTTTTCCTCAAGGGTCACCTGTTTTTTGCACCATCCATTCTTCCCTCTATCCTGACAAGCTTCTCAATCCCTGCTGAAAAGAAGCATCCTCATAACATGATGCTGCCACCACCATGCTTGACAGGTAGGATGGCGTTGACTAGGTGATGTGCAGTTTGGGGCTTGCGCCAGATGTAACGTTTGGAATTTAGACCGAAATGTTCAATTTTTGTCTCGTCTGACTACAAAACCTTTTTCAACATGTCTGCAGTATCATCTACATGCAAACGCCACACATCCTTGAAGATGAGGCTTTGAGTAATGGCTTCTTTCTTGCCCCACCCGTCCATACAGGCCAGCTTTGTGTAGGGACCGGCTTACTGTTGATGTGTGAACACCAACTCCCATCTCAGACACAGAACTTTGCAGATCTCTCAAGGTCATTGTTGGCTTCAGAGTGACATCCCAAACCAGTTTCCTGCTTGCCGGGCTGCTCAGTTTGGGAGGGCGATCTGATCTGGGTAGTGTCTGGGTGGTATGATGCATCTTCCACTTCTTAATGATGGACTTCACTGTGCTGAGAGGGATAATCAGTGCCTTTTAAATTTCCTTGTACCCTTCTCCTGCTCTGTGCCTCTCTACTACTTTATCCCTGACTTGTTTTCGAAAGCTCCTTGGTCTTCATGGTTGCTTTGTTGGATCACTATGTGAGTTGCAGCTTGAAAGTCTTTATATACAAATTAAACCACTTTGAGTACACACAGGCTGAAACCATTTCACTAAATTTGTGACCTTTCAAACAAATCATTTGCACCTGAGCTGATTTAGGGCTGCAGTAGCAAAGGGGTTGAATACATTATGCAACTGAGATTAACCTGTTTTTCTCTGTTAATCATATAGTCTACATGATAAGGACACTTCATTCTTGTCTTCTACTTCATGTGCATTTTATAATACATCTCAACTTACTGGGTTTTGTGAGAAAAAAGGTTTTGTTTAATTTACCTATTTAAAAAGTTATGTGGTACAAACGTCCAGCCTTGTTCTGTGACAACAGAAACATGGAACATATTCACTGCATGTAAAAAATACTTGCAAAACAAACATTTAGACATCCTTTATATTGCTGTTTTTCCTAAAAGTATTTAGTTAATTAGCCCAGAGGTTTAGGTTACTTCAAGGTTGTACTATTTTAATTTAAGAATTCAAATCACTTACATAATCAAATCACAAAGGAACCTTACCTTTACAGGTAACCACTGTAATGTCTTTGAAATTATTTTGGATTGTCACGCCAACCGTAGACCTTCAGAAGAAAAGAAAACCTCTTTATTGCATTTGTACAGTTTCATGTTTTAAAGAGGCATTAATACACACACAGAGACCATGTATATCGCAGCATTTGCATGAGAGCACCTGTAATTGCAGGTTGGCCAGTGTGGGTCTCCTGACGACAGACCATCACTGTACCTGAAGGCTTCCCCCAGAATAAGCTGACTGATCCCTATTTGATTTCTGTTATGAATAGGTGCTACATTATTGTGCATGACAATAATGTTCAAGCTATGTGTGCGTAACTTAACAATATTAGTATCAATACAGGTAGCTTGCTAACACATCAGTTGGAATTGTGCACACTTGTTTACAGATATTAATTTCATTACTCTGTTTACAAAACTGACCATCTTTACAAGGACTTTTGGCAAGCCGACTTTTTGTAGAATTTTGATTTCATCACCTTGTACAACACTTTTCTTGATTTTGAAAATGTGTCTGGGAGAGGTAGGCAGTGCCAGTTTGGTATGATTAACATTGTTCCAGGGGTCAAAACACATCAAATTTAAAGGGACAAACTGAAGAATCGTCACCTTACTGGAGACAGAAATAAAGAATAAAAAGAGAAACCAAACCTCTCCAGAAGCTGAATCTCAGCTTGCGTCAGGCAGGACCTTTTCCTGTTATTCGATCTTGTGTAACGCAGGCTCTCGCACGGCAGTGTTTTAGGTTTGAAACAGAAGAACGATTCCTGGTTCCCCTCGTCCTTGAATTCGCAGACGGGTTCATCTGTGCTCAGATGAATGTCGCATCTAGAATTCTCCTTTACCGTACTGTTATGAAAGGTGCCTATGAAAATAAATTTGTCATTGCAATACTCTTTGGCTCGCGATAACATCGAGACCACCTCGCTTGAATGTATCAGAAGCACCGAAACCTTCACGCTGCCCGGCCAAAACAAAGTGAAGTTGACGCGGTAGGTCCCGTTGTTGAAATCCTCAGGCACGCCCGACGCTCCTGCTTTCAGCTCTGGAGAATGGATCCGAGCCAGAATGAAATCTCCCCCATATGTCTTGGGTTTGCCCTGGTAGTCATTCATTTCCACTCGGACACTGACGATCTCTCCCACACAGTATTTCTTCTTCGGGTTCATTAAGGTGACCAGGCTGTGTGCGCCACTGCTGGTGAGTTCCAGTTGAGTGTGAGTTACTGTAGGTATGTGTCTTTTTAGCGCTTGCAATATTTCATTGACTTTTGCTTCAGTAGCTCTTGTTGGATCATGTAATCTTGGGTTGGGAGGTAACAGGAGTCGTCTGTCAAACCCCTTAACATGCTGCAAGAGTAAAGATAGGAGTCATTCTCCACTACTGGAGCTGCAACGGGGGAGTCTATTCTCACCATATGGAAGACGATTATATCAAGACAATACATGAAAGTTTCTATTTACTTTAAATCTGAGCATTTGATTCCAAAGCCATACCCCAATTCATATAAAAGATTTATAAACAAACAGATACTTTCACGGGTCTAGGTTGCTTACAGTGACTTATCTGTGTGTAAACTTTGTTCAGAATTTGGATAAAATGACAGGAGCCTCCTTAATGTGGCCATAAAGATTAAACAAAATGAGTAAACTTTTTTAAAAAACATCTGACATACAAACGGATAAATGTAAAAATAGACATATACATCGTCAGAATATGATACTCCAATAACCTCTGCTTAATTGCAATACCAAGTTTCATGGCAAATGTGTAAGCAGTTCTCCAGATTTATGGAGAAATGTGACTCGTGATTTTACACACAAGCTTTGACTTTCTGGATAGAGTAAAATACAATCTTACCTGCAGCAGATGTTTCAAGATGACAAAAGCCATGAGAAACAGAATTACAACTTTCTTATTTTTATTACATGAGGAGGAGAAAGGAAATTTCATCTTCAGGGCAATTTCTGCTCCAGCCAAGCCCGGTATTCTGAAGATGAGAAGAGAGGTTAGTCGCCTAGGAAGGGGGCCTTAATCACAATAATAATTACAGATTTTAACTTTAACTCGGAACTCCTTTAGAAGAGACAAGGATGCATCATTTTATTAGACAACCAATTAAGTGACAGACTGAACAGGAGAGAAGGAACCTGAGCTGCAAATCTACCTCCAAACCAGGAGGGGCGCTGTGCTTTATTTGCAAATGAGTAGCAAACAACTGGGCGCCACAGACCCAATAAACATGTCCCGGATAACCACAACCCATCCCTGCACAGGAGCACCTGCAATGCGAGCACGCCAAGACGGGACCATGTGATATTTATATTTGGAACTTTAATTCTACCATCCACAATATCATTGTTGTTAGAGAGGAGAAATACCCACAGCCTTCAGGTGATAAAGATAAACCAGGACCCTCCCTTTTGTAAATAAATCACTATTCAATAGTATGAGGCTTCCAACAGGCAAGACCTACAGAACAGCACACAGCAGCACCGAGAGAAACAGTCAAATTAGTTACAGCTCATGGGAGAAACTGGCTTGTAACCAGGAGGTCCCCGCGTCTTTGGGGTGAGACGCTGTTGTAAGCGACTCTGCCGCTGATGAAAGTTCACACACCCTAGTCTTGTGTCTTGTAACGCGCTTTGTGATGGTGGTCCACTATGAAAGGTGCTACATAAAGATGATGATTAATAATAATAAACATAACCCTAATTTAAGGGAATACTAAGTTTAGTCTTTATTGTGCTTATCTTTCAGCTTTCGTTGGATGCAATGTTTGTTCTCTTACATGTCATTTGAACGAGAGGGAAATGTTAACACATTAACGTTTCTGCATTTCTGCTTTCTTGACTGTTGTTACACACACACACACACAGAGTTTGCATTAACCCTAAAATGACTTTAAAAGTACCTTTCTCCTGCACCTGGACTTTATTGGGCCTACACCCACTCAGCTAAAAGGCTTTCCCAGTTCTTTCCACTAAAAAGATTTGTGGTTTCTACTCCTCCCCCCTCCTTGTCTTTCTGCCAGCTACGTGCACAGGCAGGCTAACTGCAGTTGACAGTTCACCTTTTTGTCTTCATAGGGTGTGTATACACACACAGTGCAGTTACAAAGGGCAGCGACAAAGCAGTAGCTAATCCTTTTCAGAGCAAGCATCGAGTGTGGTTATTCATTGTTTGGTTAATTAAGTATTACAGCCACACTATAACAGCAGTAGGGGCCAAGTGGATTTCTGCGCAACTAATAATGTTATATGAGACATTTCCATCTGATAAACATGGTATATATGGGTGTGTGTGTGTGCCTGATGAACCAAAACAATATGGGAATTCGTGTCCCAAAACTCTGCAGTGGGATCACAGGTTTTTATCCGATACCAGATCTGTGTGTTTTGGCACTCTTTGAAATGCTTCAGGAAATGACAGAAACTCATATACCACTCCTTAGATATGCGTACGGTTTTAATCCGGTTATTTGGAGTTCATTCAAGTCGTTCCCACCAGCCTTCTGTTCGGAAGATCAGCCAAATGCTTTGATCTACCGCCACTTTACTGCAGATCGTCGCCACTGTGTTTAGCATTGCAGAAAAAAAAAAGCAAAACCGGTTCTCGGATGTTTTTTTTTTGTTTTGTTTTGTTTTTTTTGCAGAAAAGATCATAGCTGCGCTTGACGAGCTCTCCAGCGATTACTTACAGTGTTTCCAAAAGCATGAATTAAAAAAAAAAAAAAAAAAAAAAAACACACACACACACACACACACACACACACACACACACAGCCTCTCATGTTCTCACCCGAAACCTCGGCGTGTAATGCTGGCCAGAGTTCAGCGGTTTGTTTAAACAGGGAGCGCACCCCCTTTGGTAATGAAAGAGGTAGAGGTGCGTGTGTGTGTGTCGCTTGTAAATACGATTGTCGAGTCAGCTGGAGTGAGTGTGTGTGTGTGTGTGTGTGTGTGTGTGCTTGGTCTTTCTGTCTGTCTCATGAAGCGATTAACAGCAGTCAAGTTCCCTGGACATCAAACGATATGTAATCAAAAAAATGCAATTCGCTCTTCAGCATATATCCTGGTTGCTCTTATGCCAAGTTAGTCCTCACGTACAACCACATCGATTATTAGTCAGCCACTTACCCCCCAGAGCGGTCCAGGTAGTAGTTCAAAGGAAACAAACCGCCGGAACACACCGTATCTCCATATTAAGCATAAACACATTCGCCTTTCCCTTACGAACAGGCACTGCTCACCTGTGCAACCACGGTGTTTTAAAATGCCGGTTGAGAAGGTGTGGCTTAAACTTCCGTCTGTTGTTCGCGGTTGCGTTTTACACAGGTAGTTCAAAAGGTGTTTCAAAATAAATTTGCTCTGCACCACAAGGTTGTTTTTACCTCCCATTGACCATTGATTTGTATGTATGTCTGTACTGTTGGTGTTTGTGTGTGTGGCGTACATGTGCCCGCAGGTGCTAATTTCGATTTAGTTTGGGAGAACCTATCTTGGTGCGGGTTTTGAGTGCTGTGAGGTGATTAATAGAAGTTGATAGCTATGGCTTTGGTAATGAATTTTAATGATTTCCGTGAACCCAAACCGAATCTGGGAAGAGACGGTCTGCTAGTGACGTCACCCTGCTTCACACACCTGAAGATAACCCTGAAGGTAAACTTTCATTCACCGTGCTGGGGATTGTAATTCCACTGAAGTTTCGTTCAGTTTGAGTGAGGGAGAAGGTTCTTGGAGCTGGGGGTCTCCCTCTCAGCGGCAGCAGCGCTTTTTCTTGGCTGTTTGGCACAATTGCAAAGAAATCCTGCACGCATGCGTGGTGTGTCGACCAAACCCTCCAGCCTCTCTCACCTATCTGTCACAGGATAGGCACGCTCCTAGAGCAATAACCTTCCACAAAAATACTAATGCAATTAAAACATACATCATATTTAGTATTTGATACTTTGAACAGGACACAGATTATAAATAGTAATTAAATATGCAAACTGTAATATTAAAAGTGTATATTTAATTTAAATATCTGGGATTTAGTTGTGCTCGATAGTATATTCAATTAGTAAAGCATTGATAGTACTCTGTAGAGACTTACGTATATGCTATATCAATGTCACGTGTGGACAATGATCTGTAATCTTTAATAAATAACTCGTGTTTCTCTTTTCCCCTTTTATAGTTCATTGGATTTCGAGTTACCCACTCAGACCAATGGGCAACCTAGCCCTCACAGGCCGGCTAAGAGGCGCTTGGTTTGTTTTTTTTTCCCCACTGCTGAGCCAAGCCGTGCTACCGAGGTTACACGCAACGACTGGCAGCTGTTATTAATTATTGTTATTAATTAACTCAGCTTTGATTCCACCGGGTGCTAAATACGTAAGGGTATGTTTGAAGCTGTTCCTGCTTTCACTGTTGTTCTCTAATACTAAACACTAGGGCTCTCAGTTAAGCCTCAAAATAGCAATCGATTAATTGGGCCCACACAATATAATGGTTCCAGTAAATATCGATGAGTGTAGCATACATTTTCAGTGCATTCCTCTCCCCCAGACCTTTTCATTTAAATATAATTGTACTTCAATTAAAGCATGTGCACAACAATTGAATGCGTGGGGTAATTACGCCTTGCAAGGGTCAAAAAAAAACCCCACAGCATTTGCAACAAGCCTAGCAAGTTTAACATACTATAGGAGTGTTATTAAAATATGTAAAAAAAAATGTACTCCAAACAGACTACAGTATTATTTTATAATCGCTCATGGCATCCTGTTAATACTGTACCAACTAACCTTCAATATCTGCGCAACACAATGCGGAAATACCTGCCCAAAACATAATAATAATAATAATAATAATAATAATAATAATAATAATAATAATACATGTGAAAGGATTTCCTGTTCACAAAATGTGCCTCATTTGGTCCTGAGGGTGCCTTGCTGGGGATCTGACTGCAGTCCAGTGACGCTGGGGAACTCTGCAAGTTGCTTATCCGCTAATAGCTGAGCCTTACTTCAAAATTGAATTGAATATTGTTAAACATTCATTATATAACAGTTCATTTTCAAACTCCAAACAGCACAAGCTGCAGTCAGTTTTGTTCAGGGCGCACAATTTATTTGCGGGCTGCTTGCCAGGAACAACTTTCTTTCAGCCTGACCAAGCAAGAGCTTATAATGGAAAGTTTGGATGAATATAAAAGCACGGTCACAACTAAGAGCAACACTGCTGCTGCCAAGCCCAGAGAGGAAGCGTGGAAAACAATTGTATGAGAAGCTAAATGCGGAAGTTTTTTTTTTTTTTTTTTAATTTGTGGAGCGCCGCTCATGCGACAATGGTGCCGCAAGATCTGTCACAGATCATTTGAGAATAACTGAGGTCAAGTCATGGATGATGTACATTATTATCCAAAGCCTGACACCTACTGTCTAGCGCTGGCATTGTATAATTGTCATTAAAATGTTGGATTATTTGCATCAGTTGCTGAATTGTAGCTCATTTTTAATTTCATGTAAGTGATAACGTCATAAGTACCTGCACATCAATGCTGTGAAAGGATTTCCTGTTCACAAAATGTGCCTCATTTGTTCCTGAGGGTGCCTTGCTGGGGATCTGACTGCAGTCCAGTGCACCAGACGCTGGGGAACTCTGCATAATAATGCAGCCTACTTAATAAACGATAATATCTAACTCAGGTTATAACTTATAATAATAAAGATAAAGTTATCTCAATTTAAAAAAACATTTTTTTAAATGAGGAATTTGTATATTTCTAAGTGAATTCTTGTTTTTATTAAGGAGCAGCACATCAGCGTTATTGAAGGCAGTTTATTCTTCATTGTCTTGCCTCCTGTGTCATCCTTGTTACCCACCTGGTCTCCTTCATTCCTTATGTGTGCAGCAGCTCCCTGGCACACATGTCTCAACACTTATGGGCCAGTTCATTGTGAACAGGCAGGTTTCTGCATCCCCCCCCCCCCCCCCCCCCCCCCCCCCCCCCCCCCCCTTTGGGGAAACACAGCAGAATCAGGAAAGTACTGAGAGGCTAAACATCAAATTACAGGAAGGATAATCTAACTGTACTGTGAGTCACCCAACCCTATCAAGTCCCACCTTTGTTCAAAGCTCAGATCACCTAGAACTGTTTGTGACACTTATTGGAACAGAAGTCCAGCACTTAGAACACATATAAAAATAATATATCTAATCCACTCTTCTATTAAACTGTGAACTTAATGTTTGATTGAATCCCTCTCTGTGTTTGTATAGCCTGGAAACAGGCATCAGTGCCCTGCCAAGCTGCACACACTGCCATCATTCACACTGACCACAAGAGGGAGCCAGAGCAATCACAAAATAAATTTAATAATAACTATGCACGTTACAAAAATGTAATTATTGAATCCAGTATTTATATGCATGTGTACAAAGAGGAGTGGAATCGATCGAAAAATAGATTGTTGATTCAGCCCTAGTGTACATTTTCAAATCAAACTGCTGTCACCGAATACTTAAAACAAAAGCTTAACCCGCTAATTTCAAAAATAGGCTCTTTGAGTGACAGGCGCTCAGTGCAGGTCTTGATGATTGACAGTCATTTAAACGAATGAGAGCATTCTGGCGCTGCCATTCCAACGACCACTGAGATGACTGACAGCGACCCCCAGCCATTCAGAGCGGATCGGAGACGGGACACAAGCCAATCAAATCGATGTGGTGATTGTGACGCAATATATGCACACAATATTTTTTATGTAGAAAGTCTCCAGTGAACAGGATCGAGACAGCTGGCTGAATGCATTTGGTTACTATGGCAACGCTGTCCCCCAAATACCGACTTCATTATTGATGTTCGAGTCATACTACTGTACAAAGACCTAGCGAGTCAGTGATATGTGGGATTTATTAATAATTTGAACGTATCTGTGGTTTTAAAACTTCATAATTATTTCTACGTATTAAAGCAATACAAAAACGTGTGTTTTGTCTTTCAGGTTTGCAGTTAACTTTTCTCCCGCGTTTTATGGAAATTGCTTCATTAGCGTGTCAACATAATTTTAAAAGTTTTACAAAACGTGAACAATGTTGCCGAATTTGTCACTCAAGGCCGTTTTAAAAAATGCTGTTTTGTCTGGCGGCCAACGCAATATCTTTGTTTAGAGAATGCAGTGAAAACGAAGACAGCCATGTTTAGCTGCAAACGAGGTATGCTCCTCACAGCTGCGATTTTAGTTTTGGTTTGAAGGCACCAGGAGCTCAGCCCCGGCTAGGTTTATTGATTCAAATCATGTTTGTAATGTAAACTATTTCCAGTGAGGTCAGACCTTGTCCACCTGAAGTTGGGGCCCACCCAAATTTCCATTCCTAGCTATGCCATTGGTTTATCCCCTATACATTTATTTCTGCCTAACTCAGATTTTTTGGGAATTCAACATTTAAGCACCATATATTTCACAAGTCTAGATTGTGGCTCTACCCCCATTTAGACATGATGATTAGAACAGTTACATCAAAGCACCAATCACACAAAGACTCCCAGCTAAACACTTGGACCACACAGGTAGGACAAAAACAAAGCAATTTGATTATGAATGATATTCCTGTTTGGGTGAACGGAGAATGAGTTTGCAGCTACAGTCATGTCCCAAGCATCAATGAACCCCACTTTCACCCCCCGAAACACCTCCCTCAGAGCCAGGTTGTGGAGGTGACCGTGCCAGTCACTCGCCCAGATCATATCAGAGTTGAATTCTCTGGTGTTCTCTGATTTAACAAACACCCTGGTCGATGGGCTTCTCTGAAGAAGTCTTGCGACAGCCTGCTTGATGTTCATCATCCTTGTAACGTAGAACTTCAAGCTGAAAGGACGCAGGTGCTGACCCATACAGATAGCTACAACAGTGTTCTCCCCTCCAGCGAGTCTGTCCAGCTCTTCAACAATATAGCTCCCACCAACCGTAAAGCATGGTGAATATGAAATGCAAGGGAATCCATGCATCTTCCAGAACATGGTTATGCCTCTCGTCTTGTCAACAGCAAGCTTGGGTTCATAGATCTCTGTTTTACCTGTGTACTTCAGCTCTGTGAAGGAAGAAAACAGATTAATGGCTAATCTAATAATCTAAAACAGCACGTCCCAACCTGGGGGTTGTGTTAACCTTTCTTTTGGGGGGAGTATTTAATAATACAGTAATTACAGCAATCATTAAATGAAATCTAAATAAAATTTGAATTTTGCTAACTTTAATGTGTTTTTTTGCAAACTTGCAATTTTTTATTTATTTATTTTTTTTTTTTCAGTTGTTTGTAGTGTTTGCATCGCCATTTGGAGATGAGACATCCTGGACTGAAGGATGAGCCACTTTTTCAAAAGAAAACTCAAGGCATTACAACAGCAAAAAAAGCTCTAAGCAAGCATTCCAAGGTTCTGTTGTGTTTGGGGAAAGGCCTTCATTACTGGTTTGTGCCTTTCCATTGTCAACTCTGTGCTCTGTGCCGACCCCCTTTCAACTCGTACAGGGAACAGAACAGGCTCGCCAAGAGAAAGACCTCGGTGTTCTAACAGATTCATCACTGTCAGTAACCAGACAGTGTGGATATATAGTCATGTTCTGTGGCTCACTAGTGTGAGATTATAGAATGCATTAACGCGGAATGACACACTCAATACAATCATTTTTAATACAATAATTAGTCAGTTTAATGCTGGCACTTTAAAATTTGTTGACTGGCTAGCAATGCCAGAAAGTACTAGAATGTGCAAGAATTTGGGAACTTGTTCATTTCCGAAAGGAGACTCCACCCATCAATCTCATATGTTGGACCAGTTTAAATAGGTCTCTCTGCCCACAAACCCCTGTCGTTTCTTTGTTTGGTCCTCCTCCCTCCCTGCCTCCACCCTGCAGCGTGCCTTGTCTAGGGGGAAGGTGGCCTAATGTGCCCCTTGTCCTGCCTGCTGGCCAAGCCATTCTTAATTACTGTAATGCACTCATCTCAGTTCGGCCAGTATAGGGGAGGCTATCGAGCACCAATGAATGAGGCCATGGGCCAATTGAATTGTTTCCTTCCAATACAGTATTTGAATTTTCCATTATACAGCTGAAACTGCTCTGCTATTTCTCAGGGAGGTCTGTTAAATATACTCACAGGTTTATTTTCAGAAGACTGGGTTAACACTTTTTTTAAAACCTGAAAATGTTTTTATTAAAAGGTTTGTGTCTGCTTTGTTTATATGTCAGGTTTGAGCATAGTCTGTCAAGACAGATACATATTTCCCCCTTTCTACCCCTTTTTTTGCCTGTGTTTCAAACGTTGAATTAGCAAGGTGAGAATAATTCTGATAGGTAAAATTTATTTAAAAGTGAGTATTTTTCCGATAGCCTCTGTAACGTGCAAAGGATCTGACAGCGGCACTGAAGCGTTATTTACAAGCTAAGAAGCACTGCTGTTTTATTTTTCTGCACATGCAAATCAGTTAATTGCTTTCACATTTAAAAAAAAAAAACGTTAAAAAAAAAAGGAAAAACCATGAACTGAATTCAATGCTGAAAACAAGTTTCAATACTGTTCTCAAAACAGCAGGCTGTATTCCAGAATACTGGTAGATCCAGTTTTGCGCTGACAATTGTGTGGATATTTCCCCCCAAGAAAACAATGCAGATTGACAGTTTATGACGTTTGAATTGCATAAGCAATAATACAGCATCACTCCTTTCTAAAGAGCTTCTGCACAAGTTTAAATGAATTTGTAATTTGTGTTTGTTTTCAATAAATTCATTTACTATTTTAACGGAGTCTTCTCTTCAAACAGCGGAAAACGTTTTTAGTGAAAAAGAGAAGGAGAAGAAGAAGAAGAAGAAGAAGAAGGAGAGAAGAGAAGAAGAAGAAGAAGAAGAAGAAGAAGAAGAAGAAGAATCTGGTATTGTTCAAACCTGAAGCTCCCAACAATTAGGCACAACACCCAGGACCAGACACATTCAGATAAGAACATCAAACTGAAACATATGTGGTAAATTAGGGTCGTCACATTCTAGCATAGTATAGAATAGTAAAAGTTAAATACATTAATATAGAAATCAGGAAAGTACTGAGAGGCTAAACATCAAATTACAGGAAGGATAATCTAACTGTACTGTGAGTCACCCAACCCTATCAAGTCCCACCTTTGTTCAAAGCTCAGATCACCTAGAACTGTTTGTGACACTTATTGGAACAGAAGTCCAGCACTTAGAACACATATAAAAATAATATATCTAATCCACTCTTCTATTAAACTGTGAACTTAATGTTTGATTGAATCCCTCTCTGTGTTTGTATAGCCTGGAAACAGGCATCAGTGCCCTGCCAAGCTGCACACACTGCCATCATTCACACTGACCACAAGAGGGAGCCAGAGCAATCACAAAATAAATTTAATAATAACTATGCACGTTACAAAAATGTAATTATTGAATCCAGTATTTATATGCATGTGTACAAAGAGGAGTGGAATCGATCGAAAAATAGATTGTTGATTCAGCCCTAGTGTACATTTTCAAATCAAACTGCTGTCACCGAATACTTAAAACAAAAGCTTAACCCGCTAATTTCAAAAATAGGCTCTTTGAGTGACAGGCGCTCAGTGCAGGTCTTGATGATTGACAGTCATTTAAACGAATGAGAGCATTCTGGCGCTGCCATTCCAACGACCACTGAGATGACTGACAGCGACCCCCAGCCATTCAGAGCGGATCGGAGACGGGACACAAGCCAATCAAATCGATGTGGTGATTGTGACGCAATATATGCACACAATATTTTTTATGTAGAAAGTCTCCAGTGAACAGGATCGAGACAGCTGGCTGAATGCATTTGGTTACTATGGCAACGCTGTCCCCCAAATACCGACTTCATTATTGATGTTCGAGTCATACTAGTGTACAAAGACCTAGCGAGTCAGTGATATGTGGGATTTATTAATAATTTGAACGTATCTGTGGTTTTAAAACTTCATAAAAAAATATTTCTACGTAGTAAAGCAATACAAAAAGCTTGTGTTTTGTCATTTCAAGGTTTGCCGTTAACTTTTCTCCCGTGTATTTTATGGAAATTGCTTCATTAGCGTGTCAACATAATTTTAAAAGTTTTACAAAACGTGAACAATGTTGCCGAATTTGTCACTCAAGGCCGTTTTAAAAAATGCTGTTTTGTCTGGCGGCCAACGCAATATCTTTGTTTAGAGAATGCAGTGAAAACGAAGACAGCCATGTTTAGCTGCAAACGAGGTATGCTCCTCACAGCTGCGATTTTAGTTTTGGTTTGAAGGCACCAGGAGCTCAGCCCGGCTATTTCCGGTGAGGTCAGACCTTGTCCACCTGAAGTTGGGGCCCACCCAAATTTCCATTCCTAGCTATGCCATTGGTTTATCCCCTATACATTTATTTCTGCCTAACTCAGATTTTTTGGGAATTCAACATTTAAGCACCATATATTTCACAAGTCTAGATTGTGGCTCTACCCCCATTTAGACATGATGATTAGAACAGTTACATCAAAGCACCAATCACACAAAGACTCCCAGCTAAACACTTGGACCACACAGGTAGGACAAAAACAAAGCAATTTGATTATGAATGATATTCCTGTTTGGGTGAACGGAGAATGAGTTTGCAGCTACAGTCATGTCCCAAGCATCAATGAACCCCACTTTCACCCCCCGAAACACCTCCCTCAGAGCCAGGTTGTGGAGGTGACCGTGCCAGTCACTCGCCCAGATCATATCAGAGTTGAATTCTCTGGTGTTCTCTGATTTAACAAACACCCTGGTCGATGGGCTTCTCTGAAGAAGTCTTGCGACAGCCTGCTTGATGTTCATCATCCTTGTAACGTAGAACTTCAAGCTGAAAGGACGCAGGTGCTGACCCATACAGATAGCTACAACAGTGTTCTCCCCTCCAGCGAGTCTGTCCAGCTCTTCAACAATATAGCTCCCACCAACCGTAAAGCATGGTGCATATGAAATGCAAGGGAATCCATGCATCTTCCAGAACATGGTTATGCCTCTCGTCTTGTCAACAGCAAGCTTGGGTTCATAGATCTCTGTTTTACCTGTGTACTTCAGCTCTGTGAAGGAAGAAAACAGATTAATGGCTAATCTAATAATCTAAAACAGCACGTCCCAACCTGGGGGTTGTGTTAACCTTTCTTTTGGGGGGAGTATTTAATAATACAGTAATTACAGCAATCATTAAATGAAATCTAAATAAAATTTGAATTTTGCTAACTTTAATGTGTTTTTTTGCAAACTTGCAATTTTTTATTTATTTATTTTTTTTTTTTCAGTTGTTTGTAGTGTTTGCATCGCCATTTGGAGATGAGACATCCTGGACTGAAGGATGAGCCACTTTTTCAAAAGAAAACTCGAGGCATTACAACAGCAAAAAAAGCTCTAAGCAAGCATTCCAAGGTTCTGTTGTGTTTGGGGAAAGGCCTTCATTACTGGTTTGTGCCTTTCCATTGTCAACTCTGTGCTCTGTGCCGACCCCCTTTCAACTCGTACAGGGAACAGAACAGGCTCGCCAAGAGAAAGACCTCGGTGTTCTAACAGATTCATCACTGTCAGTAACCAGACAGTGTGGATATATAGTCATGTTCTGTGGCTCACTAGTGTGAGATTATAGAATGCATTAACGCGGAATGACACACTCAATACAATCATTTTTAATACAATAATTAGTCAGTTTAATGCTGGCACTTTAAAATTTGTTGACTGGCTAGCAATGCCAGAAAGTACTAGAATGTGCAAGAATTTGGGAACTTGTTCATTTCCGAAAGGAGACTCCACCCATCAATCACATATGTTACCAGTTTAACCAGTTAAATAGGTCTCTCTGCCCACAAACCCCTGTCGTTTCTTTGTTTGGTCCTCCTCCACCCTGCAGCGTGCCTTGTCTAGGGGGAAGGTGGCCTAATGTGCCCCTTGTCCTGCCTGCTGGCCAAGCCATTCTTAATTACTGTAATGCACTCATCTCAGTTCGGCCAGTATAGGGGAGGCTATCGAGCACCAATGAATGAGGCCATGGGCCAATTGAATTGTTTCCTTCCAATACAGTATTTGAATTTTCCATTATACAGCTGAAACTGCTCTGCTATTTCTCAGGGAGGTCTGTTAAATATACTCACAGGTTTATTTTCAGAAGACTGGGTTAACACTTTTTTTAAAACCTGAAAATGTTTTTATTAAAAGGTTTGTGTCTGCTTTGTTTATATGTCAGGTTTGAGCATAGTCTGTCAAGACAGATACATATTTCCCCCTTTCTACCCCTTTTTTTGCCTGTGTTTCAAACGTTGAATTAGCAAGGTGAGAATAATTCTGATAGGTAAAATTTATTTAAAAGTGAGTATTTTTCCGATAGCCTCTGTAACGTGCAAAGGATCTGACAGCGGCACTGAAGCGTTATTTACAAGCTAAGAAGCACTGCTGTTTTATTTTTCTGCACATGCAAATCAGTTAATTGCTTTCACATTTAAAAAAAAAAAACGTTAAAAAAAAAAGGAAAAACCATGAACTGAATTCAATGCTGAAAACAAGTTTCAATACTGTTCTCAAAACAGCAGGCTGTATTCCAGAATACTGGTAGATCCAGTTTTGCGCTGACAATTGTGTGGATATTTCCCCCCAAGAAAACAATGCAGATTGACAGTTTATGACGTTTGAATTGCATAAGCAATAATACAGCATCACTCCTTTCTAAAGAGCTTCTGCACAAGTTTAAATGAATTTGTAATTTGTGTTTGTTTTCAATAAATTCATTTACTATTTTAACGGAGTCTTCTCTTCAAACAGCGGAAAACGTTTTTAGTGAAAAAGAGAAGGAGAAGAAGAAGAAGAAGAAGAAGAAGAAGAAGAAGAAGAAGAAGAAGAAGAAGAAGAAGAAGGAAGAAGAAGAAGAAGAATCTGGTATTGTTCAAACCTGTAGCTCCCAACAATTAGGCACAACACCCAGGACCAGACACATTCAGATAAGAACATCAAACTGAAACATATGTGGTAAATTAGGGTCGTCACATTCTAGCATAGTATAGAATAGTAAAAGTTAAATACATTAATATTTTCTTATGTTGTTTTTTTGTTTGTTTGTTTGTTTTTCATTTGCTTTTGTAATTTCTAAATATTGTGTAGGCCTATATAAAATCAGTGGTCTGGTCACGAACGAACTCAAAACAAATGTTGCTTTTCGTAACTTTGATTAACCTCACTCTACGTGAGTTTGCTGTATTTTCACTTGTGTGTGTGTGTGTTTGTGTCAGTGTGTGTGTGTGTGTGTGTGTGTGTGTGTGTGTGTGTGTGTGTGTGTCTGTGTGTGTGTGTGTGTGTGTGTGTGTGTGTGTGTGTGTGTGTGTCAGTGTGTGTGTCTGTGTGTCAATGTCTTCATAGTTTATTATCAACGTAGAGTTCAACTTGTAAATCCACTACATTAGACGTCTGTCTGATTCCTTTTTATTTTTTAGCAGATAAATCAATTGCAGAATATATATATATATATGCGCGCAACAACACACGTTTAGTATTTTACAGTAAAACTACTTTGTACAGTTTTATTTCTTTATTTATTTTACAACCAGAAGTAAAGCTAAAACAGCTGGAAAATCACGTTCTGCATCGGCTTATCAACATGTATACGTTTCAAGTTAGTCAAAGCAAAATCTGTTTACCGTTTAGTTTGAATGTGGAATATTCAATCCACTGGCGCATTGTCGAGTCCCCCCGCAGGTAAAACTGTTTCCCCTGAAGGCACTGGTTCATGTCGCTCACATTTTGGAAGCTGCTCATTCTGCAATAGGAAGAACTCCACCGGTCTGAATGGAAAAATCCACTGGGGATAAGAGAGCTCATTCCCAGCTCACACTTCCCAGCAGCTTGAGGAACACGATCTAAAACAGAAAGCATTCTATTGACAGCCTGACAGTGTTATTAAAATGCTTTCTACACTTAGAATAAAAAGACCAATACTACGGTGGCTCATTAAGGACAGGAAAACACAATTACAGATTTGTTATGTCGAGATCACAAGACACATTATCTCTCGATCCAGCTGTCTCCCACTGGTATGTCATGTGAAGATCAACACATAATACTTGCAAAACAAACATTTAGACATCCTTTATATTGCTGTTTTTCCTAAAAGTATTTAGTTAATTAGCCCAGAGGTTTAGGTTACTTCAAGGTTGTACTATTTTAATTTAAGAATTCAAATCACTTACATAATCAAATCACAAAGGAACCTTACCTTTACAGGTAACCACTGTAATGTCTTTGAAATTATTTTGGATTGTCACGCCAACCGTAGACCTTCAGAAGAAAAGAAAACCTCTTTATTGCATTTGTACAGTTTCATGTTTTAAGGAGGCATTAATACACACACAGAGACCATGTATATCGCAGCATTTGCATGAGAGCACCTGTAATTGCAGGTTGGCCAGTGTGGGTCTCCTGACGACAGACCATCACTGTACCTGAAGGCTTCCCCCAGAATAAGCTGACTGATCCCTATTTGATTTCTGTTATGAATACGTGCTACATTATTGTGCATGACAATAATGTTCAAGCTATGTGTGCGTAACTTTACAATATTAGTATCAATACAGGTAGCTTGCTAACACATCAGTTGGAATTGTGCACACTTGTTTACAGATATTATATTCATTTCTTTACTCTGCTTACAACACTGACCATCTTTACAAGGACCTTTGGAGCACTGATTGATCGGTTTTTGTTTAGTATTTTGGCACCCAGAATGTTCTTCTTTTCACAGAATTTAGATTTCATCATACTGTTGTAACATCTGGTACTTGTAATCATTTCAGTAATAATTTAATTGTCTAAGTAGTTCTTACTGAGAACTGAACTATTTCAATACATGTAATGGCTGCTATGGGGCGAATGGATGAAAATGCGATGCAGTAGGAGTCTTATTTCCATCCCTGATGTGACGGTGGCATGAGAGGAGAGTCTTATTCCATCCCTGTGGGTGTGGGCAGTCTCTCTCTCTCTCTCTCTCTCTCTCTCTCTCTCTCTCTCTCTCTCTGGAATGTGCAGCAGTTTGGGCGTTGCAAAAAGTATCTCTAGTGGGCTGGGCTGGGCTGGGCTGGGCTGGGGTTTATGTGTCGTTACACTGTTAAACTCACTGGCAGTTGGAACACGCAGCAGAGGGGAAACACTGTCAATGATTTAACTTTGTATCAGGGTTAATTCATAAACTCTAGCAGTAGTGAATTTCTCTGTATAATTCTACCTGTCAGTAATAAAGCCTGGTAATTGTTACTCTCAGTAGATATTATGAGAGTATTATAGGGCTTTGTTTTGTTCAGTTTGGTATGACTTGCATTGTTCCAGTGGTCAAAACACATCAAATTCAAGGGACAAGCTAAAGAATCATCTCTTTACTGAGGCAGAAATACACTTCACTATCTCTTGAAATCTCATTGCAAGGTTCATGAACAACTAACGCATAGCCCATTGAATTCAATGTAAAGAAATGAAGCCAACCGGGTAAATGGCACAGATCTACATCTTTACTCCACACGTACACTGGTTTAGAAATACAGAATAGAGTAAAGAGAAACCAAACCTCTTTAGAAGCTCGTTCTCAGCGTCGGTTAGACAGGACGTTTCGCCGTTCCTTGATGTTGTGTAATTCAGGGTCTCACACGGCAATGTTTTAGGTTTGAAACAGGAAAATGATTCCTGGTTCCCCTTGTCCTTGAATTTACAGACGGTTTCATTTGTGCTCAGATGAATGTCGCATATAGATGTCTCCTGTAGCGTACTGTTATGAAAGGTGCCTGTGAAAATAAATTTATTATTGCAATACTCTTTAGCTCGTGATAACATCGAGACCACCTCGCTTGAATGTATCAGAAGCACCGAAACCTTCACGCTGCCCGGCCAAAACAAAGTGAAGTTGACGCGGTAGGTCCCGTTGTTGAAATCCTCAGGCACGCCCGCCGCTCCTGCTTGCAGCTCTGGAGAATGGATCCGAGCCAGAATGAAATCTCCCCCGTATGTCTTGGGTTTGCCCTGGTAGTCATTCATTTCCACTCGGACACTGAGGATCTCTCCCACACAGTAATTCTCCTTCGGGTTCATTAAGGTGACCAGGCTGTGTTCGCCACTGCTGGTGAGTTCCAGTTGAGTTTGATTTACTGTAGGTATGTGTCTTTTTAGCGCTTGCAATATTTCATTGACTTTTGCTTCAGTAGCTCTTCTTGGATCATGTAATCTTGGTTTGGGAGGTAACAGGAGTCGTCTGTCAAACCCCTTAACACGCTGCAAGAGTAAAAAGATAGGAGTCATTCTCCACTGCTGGAGCTGCAATGGGGGATTCTATCATATTCCAGTATTTTCATTTTAACTAAGAAATACTTTCGTTACTTTTTTCACATGCATGCATCATACATGATAGAAAGTCAGGTTTTAACATTAAGCTTTAATTATTTGGGTTTGAATCTAGGATTAATTAAAAAAAATTGCACTAGAACTAAAAAACTAACAAAAAACTGCCCTATAATTATACTGTTGTTTCTGTGTTTCAACAGATTTTCCCCATTGAATATCTTGATCTGTTTGTTTAGAAAAAACAGTCCAGGTCTTGCCAAATGAATGCATATAAACATAATCTGACCAACCGCAGTGGAAAGATTTGAAAGTCGTATTTAATGTAAATCTGAGCCTTCGATTATGAAGCCATACCCCATTCAGACAACAGATTCATGAAGGACAAGCACTTCAGAGCTCTAGGTTAGGGTTAGAACAATGTGTTGTGTGTCTAAACTTTGTTACAAATTTTGCTAAAATACATCAGAGGGGAGCCTCCTTAAAAAATGAACACTATTTTAAAAAGTCAGCATAGTGTGACATACAATTGGATGAAGGTACGGACAGACCCCCCTTATCCCCAGAATGTGATACTCCAATAACCTCTGCTAAATAATACCAAGTTTCATGACAGATGTATGGAGACGCGTGATATACAGACATACCTCTACCTCTACTATATCCCCTTCAATGATAAAATGCAGAAGGAGAGTTGATTCACTGAACAGAGGAAAAGACAATCTTACCAGCAGCAAGTATATATAGAGGACAAAAGGCAAGAGAAGCACAAATAAAATCTTCATCTTATTGAAATATGGGAGATGAGATTTCCTGTTCAGGGTGATTTCTGCTCCAGCCATGTCCGGTACTCTGAAGATGAGAGGAGAGGTTAGTCTGCTCCTGATCGTACACTAGTGTATCAGGATTGAGAGACAAAGCAATGGTAGAAGAGGCAGCAACAAATGTAGAAAGTCACCAAAACTCGAAGAGGGAGGTAGGTAGAGTCACATTATGCAGCACAAGTTAGGTATTTAGGTATTTGTCATACTTTGCGCTACTTGGTTGTGAAACCAGTTTGACTAGGTGTAGGCAGGTGTGGCAAAGTCGCTCCTGATCATAAACAGGTGTATAGCAGGTACGGTGATGATGCAGTAATCCAAAACAATAAACAGATAGCACAGTACGGTGGAATGGTTTGTTTTATTTGTTTTTTAATACAATGGTCTGATGACCAATAATAAAGCTTTTGCAATACGCAACAATGTGCATTGCGCAATGAATAATGATGTTGCAGAATGGTAGTTAAGAATGACGGTACGTTTAACGCACACAATAAGACACACACGTTCACAAAGTCCAAAGTGAGCGCTCTCAGTGCTTGCGGTGCAGTACAATTAGTGCTAACACTGTTAATCATGACTGTAGTGCAGTGTTGATCCGGTTTTGTGCTGGCCCTTGGCGACAGCTCTGGATCTGTATTAGCTGTCTGGTGATTCACAAACACAGACAGTTACTAACAGACAAAACAAACACTCACTAATACTTCTCTCTTCTTTTTTGGGAAAAACCGTTTACGGGGGAGGGGCAAATACCGTTTACCTGCAAACGGAACAAGGGTCTCTTCCAGGTCAATACGTTCCTGCAACGGAGTCTCGCCTTCTTCCAGGCTGACCGACTTCCTGACCCTGGAAATGAACTGTCAGGCCAGCCCGTCCAAAGACTTTCCCTTTCGTTATTTTGTGCCCTCACAGGTCGGGAGGGGAGATTTCCAACCAGAACTCATTATATTTCCGTCACAGCAGGAATTTAAACTTTTTTTTTTCATTTGTATTTCTTTTTGACTAAACAATAAACTAATTACAGGTAAGTTACACAAGATATAATAAATGCCCAATTAATGTTACCAAATTAACCCTCAAACCCAATCTGACCGCTTCTAACAGAAAGGGTCTGTTGGGAACATCTCAGGCGCTAGAGTTCATGGCATTTCAGCCAAACTAAAAAATCGTGGTCAAAAAACAAAGGTTTCAGCTATAATTATTCATGTGGGTACAAATGACGTTCGATACATGGAATCGAGACCCTGAATGTCATGAAGCAAAACTGCCAGGAAAGAATATGTGAAAATGCTATTAATGCTAGTTTCCAGTACTCTCAGAAAACTGAAATAAGGAATCTGGTTGTAGTTTGATAACCTCTCCTTTGAGTCACATATTCAGAGTATAATTGAAGTAGCTTTCTTTCAACTTAGAAATGCAAGGTGAGGCATTTCCTTTCACAGCACGATGCTGAGAGACCGCTGCATGCCTTTATATCTTCTAGGATTGACTATTGCAATGCCTTTTAAATGTTTTTTAAAACATTCTCTCGTACTGGGACTTTATTGGGCGCTTTAAAAGGGTTTCACAGTTCGTTCCCCCTGAAGATTAATCTATAATACATTCAGAATTGTAATTCATATTTCATTACATTGTTTGCATTACTCTATAATGTCAAGGCAGTCTATTGGTCCTGGCAGTAGCTGAAATGACATTAACCTCAGTAAAGTTACTTGTTGACTGCAGCTCGGTCCACTGCACATTTCATATTTGTGCTTCAACATATTACACCATGTAACAATTATTTTTTTTTTGGTTCCTGGGTAGTAAGTGTTATTTCCTAATTGTTTATGCCTCAAAAGTATAGAAAATGGCTATTATTCCCCACAAACTTTGCTTTTGTGACCAGGACAGTGATATTTTGAAATTTACCTGTTTTTCAGAACATTCCAGATAGATTTAGTGCTGAGCAAACTTGGAGTAACTTCTAGAACTTTCTAGAACTTTCCAGTAATATAAATAGTAGTATAAATACAGGGGCCTTAAGCCCACCAGTTCAGTTTAGTTCCAGCTGCCTAAGTGGATACATATCTGCATTTTTCTGAGATGGCATCAAGAGGCTGCAATGGTGGCATTCCTGATGGGTCTCCAAGCAGTTTTACCAAGTTTCCCTGCTATCTTTGCCTTTGGGACAGCAGGGACACCAAGGCACACTACCACAGGCAGGACTGGCCACAGCGGACCGAGTTCTCTGTGGGGAGGAACAACGTCAAGTGGGAGCCACTGGTGGACCCCCGGAAGGTGCTGATGCCACCACTGCACATCAGATTGGGCCTTATGAAACAATTTGTCAGAGCTCTAGATAAGGAGTTGGCAGCCTTCAAGTACCTTCAAGACTTCTTCCCTAAGCTGTCTGAGGCAAAGGTCAAGCTGGTGTCTTCGTCGGACCACAGATAAAGAAGATCCTGGAGTGCAATGAATTCCCCAAGAAGCTCACTAGTAAGGAGAAAGCGGCTTGGAACAGCTTTGTCGCAGTGGTTTGGGGCTTCCTGGGCAATCACAAGGCCGAAAACTATGTGGAGCTGGTTGAGACTCTGGTGAAGCACTACGGCACAATGGGCTGTAGGATGTCCGTCAAAGTCCATATCCTTGATGCTCATCTTGATAAATTCAAGGAGAACATGGGAGCGTACTCGGAGGAGCAAGGCGCTTCCACCAGGATATACTGGACTTTGAACGTCGCTACCAAGGACAGTATAACGAGAACATGATGGGAGACTACATTTGGGGGCTGATTCGTGAAAGTGATTTACAGTATAATCGTAAATCTAGAAAAAACTACTCACTTCTAAATCTTTTGTAGTCATTTTTGTATTACTTTAGTATAAATACATGTTAATTTGGATTCATATGTTGTTTTTTTCTGACTTTATGTGAACGAAAAGACCGTTTTTCTCATTGGAAATAGGTAAATTTCAAAACATCACTGTCCTGGTTACAAAAGCAAAGTTTGTGGGGAATACTAGCCATTTTCTATACTTTTGAGTTATAAGCACTTAGGAAATAACACTTACTACCCAAGAACAAAACTTGTGTTACAGTGTAATCATTGTTGAACTCACCCCAGGTACTTAACAGCCTCCAAACGTTTATGATCGTTTGTAACCAGTATGAAAAATCTTTTTTGATGAAATCTGGACACATTCTGTCTTCCATATTTCCTTAAGCTTAGTCCAAAACATTTTCTATTTGATTGAGATCTGGTGATTGCAGAATACCATTCCAGAACGTTTTCTTCAAGAACTCCTGAGTTGACGTCGCTGTACACTGTGGGTCATTGTCGCGTTGGAGGATAAACACTCTGCCAACCAGCCTTCGAGCACACGGTTACTGGGTAGAATGTTTTGATACACGGCTGAATTCATTCGATCATCAGTCACTTGGGTGTCTCCAGTCCCCGTATCATGATCAAACCACCTCCAAGTTTAACTGTACAAAGTTTTTCTCCATTGAAGGCTTTCCCTTTTTCTCCAAACATACTTAAGCCATTTTTTGGAGGAAAAGTTATATTTTGCATACAGTTTGTTATATGCGTTTTCTTTAGAAGTGGTTTGCATCGAGGTCTACCTGTATACAAGTCTTCTGTGTTCAGCTGTACAGTTCTTTCGTGTACTATTATGCCTGATAAGCCTACATATTTTTTTTTCAGTCCTTTCCACTTTCACACACAAATGACGCTAGTGAGCCGTCTCAGAGACGAGTAAAACATTATTTATAATACCCATTCACACAGCACGAAATTGCGCAATCTGTGCACCTGTAATACCACCATAACCCTTTCACACAGCCAAAGAGATCTCGAGAGAGCAACTTTCAAACCTGCCAGTCAACAGATCGTTTTCATAGCAACGGCAACGAAAGAAAACAAACAAACAAACAAATAAAATAAGCAGAATAACGTGGGTAAGCTATTTAAAAAATAAATAAGCAAAATAACGTAATATATATATATATAATATATATATATATATATATATATATAATATACTAACATATCTAATATAGCTTGAACTTGCTGTACATGTGAAAGAACAATGTAATTGTGTAATTGTGTAAAAAATACACAAAAAGATTAAAAAAACCTTTTATTTTCTGTACGTTTCTGGTGAAAGCCCTTCGGTTGTTTAACAAGAAAGTTAAACAGGGTGCAGTAAACTTGTTCTTCAAGTTTCAAACCCTGTAGCTGGCGTGGTGATTATTTGAGTTTCACGGTTCGTTCCCCCTGAATATTAATCTATAATACATTCAGAATTGTAATTCATATTTCATTATATTGTTTGCATTACTCTATAATGTCAAGGCAGCCTATTGGTCCTGGCAGTAGCTGAAATGACATTAACCTCAGTAAAGTTACTTGTTGACTGCAGCTCGGTCCACTGCACATTTCAGGTACTTCAACATATTTGTGCTTCAACATATTGTTACTGTTGAACTCGCCCTGGGTACTTAACAGCCTCCAAACGTTTATGATCGTTTGTAACCAGTATGCAAAATCTTTTTTGATGAAATCTGGACGCATTCTGTCTTCCGTATTTCCTTAAGCTTAGTCCAAAACATTTTCTATTTGATTGAGATCTGTGCACCTGTAATGCCATCATAACCCTATCACACAGCCTAAGAGATCTCGAGAGAACAACGTTCAAACCTGCCAGTCAACAGATCTTTTTCATAGCAGCGGCAACGAAAGAAAACAAACAAACAAACAAATAAAATAAGCAGAATAACGTGGGTAAGCTACTTAAAAAATAATTATATATAGGGGAAAGGGATAGCCTTCGCGAAGAGCGCTTTCAGGAGGGACGGGAGGTCGAACAGAGACGGACCGGTGGAGGAGTCGGAGGCAGGAGAAACAGCGTGGGCAGAAGGCTTTAAAAGGTTGTAAAAATCCGATTTGCCAAAGATAGTTTTTTTTAGTGGATTTTATGTTTGGGTGCTTAAAAAAAAATGCTGTATTTGTACGGTACAGATGTACCATACCGAGTCCTCACAGGTTGGATGATGTGCCAGTAGAGAAGGGCTATGACCACAGGAGGTGAGAATACACAATACTGAACAACACCAAGACAAAATCAACGATTCATATCGACGTTTATTTTAGAAAGAATTTATAGTTATTTTCGATCTTTATTTTTCAATTCAAGCAGATAATGGGTGAAATCAACTTTTATGCTTTAAAAAAATAAATAAATAACATCGTTTTTAATACTATGAAAGCCCCTTTGTCATATTTCAACATGCAACAAGACCATGATTACCAACAATCTGATTGAAATACTTTGTTAAGATAAAGCTCCTTCACACATTTTTAAATTGTCTCAAATAAACCGTAGAAGACGCAGCAGATAAGTGTTTTAGAAAGACTTTCATAGCATACATTTACTTTTTACATTTAGTTATTATTCAGAGTCTAAGCTCCCCCATCTTGCTTCAACACAGCTGAACAATCACAGGGAGACAAGGCAGACTTCGTCCTGCCTCAGGGATTTCAGCCCTCTGTCAGGGTATTGTGTACAATATTCATTAAGTGTTTTCCTTTGCACCCTATTTTCAAATCAATCAAATTTACAGTATAATCGTAAATCTTGAAAAACTACTCACTTCTAAATCTTTTGTAGTCATTTTTGTATCACTTTAGTATAAATACATCTTAATTTGGATTCATATGTTGTTTTTTTCTGACTTTATGTGAACGAGAAGACACACATTTGCCCGTTTTCCCATTGGAAATAGTGATATTTTGAAATATCACTGTCCTGGTCACAAAAGCAAAGTTTGTGGGGAATAATAGCCATTTTCTATTCTTTTGAGGCATAAGCAATTAGGAAATAACACTTACTACCCAGGAACAAAAAAAAAAAAAAAAAAAAATTGTTACACAGCGTTATTTTTTGCTAAGAAAATAATTCATTTTACTCAAGTTTTATCCCCTAGAAATTTATTTCTGCCTAACTCAGATTTTTTGGGAATTCATCGTTTAAGCACCATATATTCCACAAGTCTAGATTATGGTTCTACCCCCATTTAGACATGATGATTAGAACAGTTACATCAAAGCACCAATCACACAAAGACTCCCCGCTAAACACTTGGACCACACAGATATGACAAAAACAAAGCAATTTGATTATGAATGATATTCCTGTTTGGGTGAATGGAGAATGAGTTTGCAGCTACAGTCATGTCCCAAGCATCAATGAACCCCACTTTCACCCCCCGAAACACCTCCCTCAGAGCCAGGTTGTGGAGGTGACCGTGCCAGTCACTTGCCCAGATCATCTCAGAGCTGAGTTCTCTGGTGTTCTCTGATTTAACAAACACCCTGGTCGAAGGGCTTCTCTGAAGAAGTCTTGCGACAGCCTGCTTGATGTTCATCATTCTTGTAACGTAGAATTTCAAGCTGAAAGGACGCAGGTGCTGACCCACAGAGATAGCTACAACAGTGTTCTCCCTGCCAGCGAGTCTGTCCAGCTCTTCAACAATATAGATCCCACCATCCGTAAAGCATGGTGAATATGAAATGCAAGGGAATCCATGCATCTTCCAGGACATGGTTATGTTTCTCGTCTTGTCAACAGCAAGCTTGGGTGCATGGGTCTCTGTTTTACCTGTGTACTTCAGCTCTGTGAAGGAAGAAAACAGATTAATGGCTAATCTAATAATCTAAAACAGCACGTCCCAACCTGGGGGTTGTGTTAAATTTTCTTGGGGGGGTGTGGGGGGGGGGGGGGGGGGGGGGGGGGGGGGGAGCGTGTTTAATAATGAAGAGTCACTTTGAAGTCGCATGAAGAGGAATTTCTTTTTTGCCAACCCCTTTCAACTCATATAGGGAACAGAACAGGCTCGCTAAGAGAAAGACCTCGGTGTGTTAACAGATTGATCACTGTCAGTAACCAGACAGTTTAAGGGAGGAATTCAAACAGAATGGCAAAGGCAGTCCAAACGCTTGCATATATAGTCATGTTATGTGGCTCACTAGTGTGAGATTATGGAATGGATTAACGCAGAATGATACACTCAATAAAGCAATGCCAGAAGGTATTAGAATGTACATTTACTGTAGCAGTACCTTCAACTTTCTCATTAACTTTAGTTTCAGATTGAGCATTTGCACTGCCTGCAAGAAAGTTATACTGTCTCAACCAAATAGTATCGCCGTGCCAGTGCTGACATGTTGTGTTTCAAACAATTAGCACTAAGCATTGCTATGTGAAGGAGGCGGTTCATTGTTTCAACCTATCACTGTATGTGACAGGCTGGTTTAAGTAGTTAGGTCACACCAGAAATGAACACGCACACAGTACTGCAAAGGGGGTATGGTGTGTGAAATGCACTGCTGAGCTCTTTAAAAAAATCAACAAAACATGAAATAAAAGTATTTGCAAACGAAAAACACTTTGTTCGTTTTGGCTAACGTGGCGTTTTGTTTCACAGAGAGATAAATGAGCAAACAAGTATCGTGCTGGTTCAACCAGCTGTAGGGGAATAATTGCATAGCACCATTCCTGTATCTGTTTGTTGCTACCCTGTACTACATTTATTCACCGAGTTATATGTTTTAAAATATTTTGAGTTTGTGATCTATTAAGTTTATAGAAATAAATGTATTAAACTGCAGATACATGTTGCTGGGAACCAAACTGTAGATGGTGGGACAAAAGGGAACATGACATTCCACCTAAACTTTTATTGCATTACAATCTACTGAGTTGACTTCTCACTACCTTGTAAATACCTATTTCCCTTTCTTTGCTACCCCAACTGGGTTAGCTCTAGCTTATTGGTTGAAAGGGAAACGACCCTGTCTCTCTGTAAAGGTGTAATATCTGTATGCTAACTCTGTATGGCAGAACACTGCTTGGGTTTCCTAACACTGATGTGCTGAGCAAACTAATAAAACTTTATATCTCTGAACACCTGGTGCAGTTGGCTCTTTTAGTTGCGGACCTGAAAAGTTCCACGACACAGCACAGTAGCAATCGTTAATGTTTAAACTAATCTCCTCTCTCTCAGTCGTTCTCCACTCATCGAACACACAACCCCGAGTGAGTGAAACGTGCATCTATATATACTGTTGTGCTGGGATTCAATTACTAATTATTCCCAGCAGGTGAATTAATTTGTGCAACCCAGTGCTCACATACTATTAAAAAGTTTAAATGCACGTGAAGTAAATGCAGCTATATATTTTAAACCACTCACAGACCCATTTATATCCCGTGCACCAATACCTACACACCAACATGAACACAGCACACGCAACACACAAATACACACAGGGGTGGGGCACATTGCCTCACTGTGTAACAGATTTAAGCTACTTGCTAAAACCCTTTGTTCTAAAGCATTAACGGAAGTTACAAATCTATAAATAATAATAATAATAATAATAATAATAATAATAATAATAATAATAATAAACCAGTCAAGACAGTAATATCACGACTCGGGAGTATGCTGATTAGATTTGAACAATTAAATGCACCGCTTAGATATTAAACACCGAGAGAGAACAGCAATCACACATACAGCTTTTAGAGATCTGAATCGAACTAACAATTACAGGTTAGGGACCCAATATAGTCCAAAGCTGAGTAAAAGATAGTGTCTGTGAAAAGACAGAATATCTAATCCTAAACAAAGCAAACTACATCTTGAAAACCCAGACGACCGAAATAGATAAAAAAAAAAAAAAAAACGTATATATATATATATATATACACACACACACACACATTATCTATCTATCCATCTATTTGAAATGTTGACCCATGCTACAGAATAATCCCACAGCCTCCACAGAACCAGCAGAACAAACAGGAAATAATTTAAAGCAGCATTACATGGTGACTCATTCCACAATTTGGTATAAAAAAAAAAGAAGAAAAAATATAAGACTTCTTCCTACAGGATTTGCATGTGACAACCTGCCCCAACCAGACTTCACATGATAATTTACGCGGTGGCTAACTAGCTTATCGCTGGATTGCAGTCTAAACAACTCTCCTTTTAATGCATATGTATCATCTGCCCGCAGCGACAGAACGGGACAAGCGCCACAGAATGGATAAAACAGGAAAGCCTGCCTGCGCCACAGAGGGAATTTCACCCTCAATTAAAACCAACGGTGGTTTAAAACACGTCTCTTAAATAGGTTATTTTACAGGGCGTGGAACTGGGATACAGACCACTAGGAACACACAAACTACAGCGATTAAAAATAACTGCAGGCTTTATTTGGAGAGGACATAGACTCTGATCGTAGATACGCACAACAACAATTATTACTACCATCGACAGTATATAACCGTGCAGATTTATAAACACTTATAGCAACAAATCAACTGTGCAAAAGCGCGAATAAAAAAACCAGTCCTTTAAAATTATCCAGGCGACAGGAATCGTCTTTTGATTGAAACAGAGATAGGGACAAAAGATATTACATTATCATCACAGCAGCAAGAACAAAGTCCAAAGTTTCTACACGCACAGGCAAGACAAACAGTGGATAGCCATCCTCGAAAACAAACCATCAAGGGATATTTATAGACAGGTGACTATATTGTTTTCAAATGCCGGGTAATTAATTAATTTAGCTCCGGAGCCGAGCGAGGAAGCAGCAATAAAGTGCTACAAATCAATCATAAAGTGCCCTATCAAAGAAAACGCGTACAAAATCAAAATACTCAACTCAATAAGTGCATGAATGAAAACGTGAAGTAACGGATCATTTCGGCCCCGTTACCCAAACGCGTCAGCGAATGAATACTTCAAGTCGTTTCTTTGCTAATTCTACATATGTTTGACAAGCCCTGTGTAACCAGACAGAATATCTGGCAGTGGTGTGTAGTGTAGCGACTACATCTTCCTTACAGAGAGAGCAAAGCCACCATGTTGTATTAAAGAATACAGAACTATAAAATAATCGAGCTTGATTTAATCCAGCCCAAGGTTTAACCGTGCTAATTACAGCTTTAGAAAGAACAGAGAAATTTCAGAATCTACCAACCCTCTATTGCTGACTTGCACGTACAGAGGATATATAAGCTTGCTCTAATCAGGGCTTCTCAAACTCGGTCCTGGGGACCCCCTGTGGCTGCTGGTTTTCATTCCAACCCAGCTCTCAATTACTTAACTAGACCCTTCATTGAACTGATAATTTGCTTAATTAGACCTTTCTACTTGTTTTCAGCTCTTGAACAGCTGTATATTTCAAGTTAGCTATAACATTTGATAAGCAACTTGAATTTTGCAACTGTTTTAAGAGCTGAAAACAAGTAAAAATGTCTAATTAAGCAAATTATCAGTTCAATGAAGGGTCTAGTTAATTGAGAGCTGGGTTGGATTGAAAACCAGCAGCCACAGGGGGTCCCCAGGACCGAGTTTGAGAAGCCATGCTCTAAATAAATAAATACATAAAAATATATAAAAATTCATAACAAACCCATGTAAGGTAGTCCTTCTTTCACACATACCCTTTTCACTGATGCACACTAATCCTAGGAGTAATCTTTTCCCTCTTTGTAATGAGGGTCTGCAAAGTTTTATGATGGTTAAAAACTTTGAGGGGCACTTTTTTATATACTAAAAGCCCAGTTGTCATTAATTTCCACTTGGACACTGGCGATCTCTCCCGTACAGTAATTCTCCTTCAGGTTCATAGTGATCAGGCAGTGGTTGGTGAGTTTCAAATGAGTTTGATTTAATTCAAAAAGGTGTATTTAACGCTTTCAATACTTCCTTGACTTTGGCTTCTGCATCTGTATCAGGATCATGACAAAGGTTTTCTTGAAAGGTTTCCATGCTACATTTAGAACAACTGAAGTAGTAAATAAACATAACGGATCTAACTTGGAGTGAAGATCTGTTTACCGTTTAGTTTGAATGTGGAATATTCAATCCACTGGCGCATTGTCGAGTCCCCCCGCAGGTAAACCTGTTTCCCCTGAAGACACTGGTTCATGTCGTTCACATTTTGGAAGCTGCTCATTCTGCAATAGGAAGAACTCCACCGGTCTGAATGGAAAAATCCACTGGGGATAGGAGAGCTCATTCCCAGCTCACACTTCCCAGCAGCTTGAGGAACACGATCTAAAACAGAAAGCATTCTATTGACAGCCTGACAGTGTTATTAAAATGCTTTCTACACTTAGAATAAAAAGACCAATACTACGGTGGCTCATTAGGGACAGGAAAACACAATTACAGATTTGTTATGTCGAGATCACAAGATACAATATCTCTCGATCACGATATTTCAAAGTGGTATGTTATGATAAGATCAATACAATTCTGTATCAAGATCTTGTGTATCAACACTTGACATTTCTTTATAATTAGATGCATTTCGCTCCTTTCTATTCAGCACATGATAAGGAAATTGCATTCCTGTTTTCTACTTAATGTGCATTTTATAATACATCTCGACTCGTTGGGTTTTGTGAGAAAAAAAGGTTTTGTTTAATTTACCTATTTAAAAAGTTATGTGGTACAAACGTCCAGCCTTGTTCTGTGACAACAGAAACATGGAACATATTCACTGCATGTAAAAAATACTTGCAAAACAAACATTTAGACATCCTTTATATTGCTGTTTTTCCTAAAAGTATTTAGTTAATTAGCCCAAAGGTTTAGGTTACTTCAAGGTTGTACTATTTTAATTTAAGAATTCAAATCACTTACATAATCAAATCACAAAGGAACCTTACCTTCACAGGTAACCACTGTAATGTCTTTGAAATTATTTTGGATTGTCACGCCAACCGTAGACCTTCAGAAGAAAAGAAAACCTCTTTATTGGATTTGTACAGTTTCATGTTTTAAAGAGGCATTAATACACACACACAGACCATGTATATCGCAGCATTTGCATGAGAGCACCTGTAATTGCAGGTTGGCCAGTGTGGGTCTCCTGACGACAGACCATCACTGTACCTGAAGGCTTCCCCCAGAATAAGCTGACTGATCCCTATCTGATTTCTGTTGTGAATACGTGCTACATTGTTGTGCATGTTGATAATGTTCAAGCTATGTGTGTGTAACTTTACAATATTGGTATCAATTCAGGTAGCTTACTAACACATCAGCCGATATTTTCGATGCATTCAAGGTTATGCCTATTCACCCTTCCCTCCGTTATCTTTTCGGAGTCTGCTGGGCAGACAAGTTCTATTTTTCCACCCAGCTCACTTTTGGTTGCCGCAGCAGCCCAAAAATATTTGATTCCTTGTCAGAAGCCCTCTGCTGGATTTTGCTCAACATCTATCGTGTTCCTTTCCTCCTCCATCTCATAGATGACTTTTTGCTCATCTCCCCCCCTTCAGATCCTCCAGCCCAAGCAATTAATCAGCTTAATCAGCTGGTCTTTTGTTTGTTATGCGCTGGCGTGTGCTGTCTTTTGTTTGTCTCACGGTGTGGGAGATTTTGTGAGCAGCCGGGGGTCCATCCTTTTTGGGGGCAACTTCCCTGACCTCTGGGCTAGGCATCAGTCTCCCTTTACCTTCAGGGGGGTTCTCACCATGTGAGTCAGAGCGGACCCCCGGCCACACACTGTCCTTTCGCAGCTCCTGGATTTATCTTGCCTCACTCAAGGCTCTGTTCTATACTCTGCCTCAATTCGGGACGTGGCTACTCCGTGCTCGAGTCCCATATTAATCTCTATGCCTTGTTCTTATCTCAGGTCCCAGGCCAAGTCTCGGCCAATCTATCCTAGCTTCCATGTCCAGCTTCACTGGTCTGCTACTACAGTGGGCTTCGCCCCCTCTTTTAACCTAGGTCTGGTCCTTTCTAGCCAGCACTCTGTCCTACTTCCCGCTCCCTTCTGCTTCCTCTGCCCTATCCGTACCCCCCAGCTCATGCCCCGTGAAATCACAAGTGTGAAACTAGCCACACCGTAATTGACCAAGTAGTTCTTACTGAGAACTGAACTACTTCAATACAGTAATGTTGTTGAAGCTGACACCCTGGGATCCTTCATGAAGCTGCTTGATGAGATTCTGGGATCAATAAGCTACTGACAACCAAACGAGCAAGATGGGCCGAATGGCCTCCTCTCGTTTGTAAACTTTCTTGTGTTCTTATGTTCTTATGCCACGGTTGCAATGGGGCAAATGGATGAAAATGCGATGCAGTAGGAGTCTTGCGTTTGGGCGTTGTAAAATTTATCTCCAGTGGGCTGGGGTGGGGTTTGGGGTTTATGTGTCGTTACACTGTTAAACTCACTGGCAGTTGGAACACGCAGCAGAGGGGAAACACTGTCAATGATTTAACTTTGTATCAGGGTTAATTCATCAACTCTAGCAGTAGTGAATTTCTCTGTATAATTCTACCTGTCAGTAATAAAGCCTGGTAATTGTTACTCTCAGTAGATATTATGAGAGTATTATAGGGCTTTGTTTTGTTCAGTTTGGTATGACTTGCATTGTTCCAGTGGTCGAAACACATCAAATTCAAGGGACAAGCTAAAGATTCATCTCTTTACTGAGGCAGAAATACACTTCATTATCTCTTGAAATCTCATTGCAAGGTTCATGAACAACTAACGCAGAGCCCATTGAATTCAATGTAAAGAAATGAAGCCAACCGGGTAAATGGCACAGATCTACATCATTACTCCCCACGTACACTGGTTTAGAAATATACATTACAAATACAGAATAGAGTAAAGAGAAACCAAACCTCTTTAGAAGCTCGTTCTCAGCGTCGGTTAGACAGGACGCTTCGCCGTTCCTTGATGTTGTGTAATGCAGGGTCTCACACGGCAATGTTTTAGGTTTGAAACAGGAAAATGATTCCTGGTTCCCCTTGTCCTTGAATTCACAGACGGTTTCATTTGTGCTCAGATGAATGTCGCATCGAGATGTCTCCTGTAGCGTACTGTTATGAAAGGTGCCTGTGAAAATAAATTTATTATTGCAATACTCTTTAGCTCGTGATAACATTGAGACCACCTCGCTTGAATGTATCAGAAGCACCGAAACCTTCACGCTGCCCGGCCAAAACAAAGTGAAGTTGACGCGGTAGGTCCCGTTGTTGAAATCCTCAAGCACGCCCGCCGCTCCTGCTTGCAGCTCTGGAGAATGGATCCGAGCCAGAAAGAAATCTCCCCCGTATGTCTTGGGTTTGCCCTGGTAGTCATTCATTTCCACTCGGACACTGAGGATCTCTCCCACACAGTAATTCTCCTTCGGGTTCATTAAGGTGACCAGGCTGTGTGCGCCACTGCTGGTGAGTTCCAGTTGAGTTTGATTTACTGTAGGTATGTGTCTTTTTAGCGCTTGCAATATTTCATTGACTTTTGCTTCAGTAGCTCTTCTTGGATCATGTAATCTTGGGTTGAGAGGTAACAGGAGTCGTCTGTCAAACCCCTTAACACGCTGCAAGAGTAAAAAGATAGGAGTCATTCTCCACTGCTGGAGCTGCAATGGGGGATTCTATCATATTCCAGTATTTTCATTTTAACTAAGAAATACTTTCGTTACTTTTTTGACATGCATGCATCATACATGATAGAAAGTCAAGTTTTAACATTAAGCTTTAATTATTTGGGTTTGAATCTAGGATTAATTAAAAAAAATTGCACTAGAACTAAAAAACTAACAAAAAACTGCCCTATAATTATACTGTTGTTTCTGTGTTTCAACAGATTTTCCCCATTGAATATCTTGATCTGTTTGTTTAGAAAAAGCAGTCCAGGTCTTGCCAAATGAATGCATATAAACATAATCTGACCAACCGCAGTGGAAAGATTTGAAAGTCGTATTTAATGTAAATCTGAGCCTTCGATTATGAAGCCATACCCCATTCAGACAACAGATTCATGAAGGACAAGCACTTCAGAGCTCTAGGTTAGGGTTAGAACAATGTGTTGTGTGTCTAAACTTTGTTACAAATTTTGCTAAAATACATCAGAGGGGAGCCTCCTTAAAAAATGAACACTATTTTAAAAAGTCAGCATAGTGTGACATACAATTGGATGAAGGTACGGACAGACCCCCCTTATCCCCAGAATGTGATACTCCAATAACCTCTGCTAAATAATACCAAGTTTCATGACAGATGTATGGAGACGCGTGATATACAGACATACCTCTACCTCTACTATATCCCCTTCAATGATAAAATGCAGAAGGAGAGTTGATTTACTGAACAGAGGAAAAGACAATCTTACCAGCAGCCAGCATATATAGAGGACAAAAGGCAAGAGAATCACAAATAAAATCTTCATCTTATTGAAATACGGGAGATGAGATTTCCTGTTCAGGGTGATTTCTGCTCCAGCCATGTCCGGTACTCTGAAGATGAGAGGAGAGGTTAGTCTGCTCCTGATCGTACACTAGTGTATCAGGATTGAGAGACGAAGCAATGGTAGAAGAGGCAGCAACAGGAATGCAGAAAGTCACCAAAACTCTCTCTGGACATTATGCAGCACCACTTAGGTAAGAGGGAGGTAGGTAGAGTCACATTATGCAGCACAATTTAAGTATTTAGGTATTTGTCCCACATTGCGCTACAACCAGTTAGACTGGATATAGGCAGGATTTTAAACTTTTTTCATTTGTATTTCTTTTTGACTAAACAATAAACTAATTACAGGTAAGTTACACAAGATATGAAAAATGCCCAATTAATGTTACCAAATTAACCCTCAAACCCAATCTGACCGCTTTTAACAGAAAGGGTCTGTTGGGAACACCTCAGGCGCTAGAGTTCATGGCATTTCAGCCAAACTAAAAAATCGTGGTCAAAAAACAAGGTTTCAACTATAATTATTCATGCGGGTACAAATGACGTTCGATACATGGAATCGAGACCCTGAATGATCACTTTGAAACTCTGTCATGAAGCAAAACTGAAATAAGGAATTTGGTTGCAGTTTGATAACCTCTCCTTTGAGTCACATATTCAGAGTATAATTGAAGTAGCTTTCTTTCAACTTGATGCAAGGTGAGGCGTTTCCTTTCACAGCACGATGCATGCCTTCATATCTTCTAGGACTGACTATATATAAACTGCTGCGTACAAACTTGAAGACATGTGAAAGAAAAAGGCTTTTAAAAAATACACAAAAAGTTTAAAAGATTAAAAAAAATCTTTTATTTTCTGTACGTTTCTGGTGAAAGCCCTTCGGTTGTTTAACAAGAAAGTTAAACAGGGTGCAGTAAACTTGTTCTTCAAGACTAATAATTAGACAGGAATTCTGTGGCTGGCGTCCTGATTATTTGACTATAATGTTCATCCAGAGTTCTCAGTTTGAAGATAAAATCTCACTCCTTTTGTTTCCGAGCAGTATTTGTTCCACAGTTCTGATTGATCACACAGACTGTGATGTCTTCAGCAGTGTGATCATCACTGTTGAAGCGCCGGGCTTTAGGAAATGCAGCGGTGTTAATGGGAATGCTTCTACAAACCGCTCTGCTAAACGCCTTTTGGTTTCCACGACATACAATGTGTTGCATTTCTTGGAGATAATGACCCAGTAGGCTATTCCTTTAGAGGTACATGTAAAATGTTCGTGATGCTGAATGAAGATTTAATGCCTCTAATCTCTGTTTCAGAATGAATGTATTTACAAATATTACTTGTGTTATTTTCTTGAAACTATATATATATATATATATATATATATATATATATATATATATATATATATATATATATATATATATTATAAACTTTTAATGAATGGCTAGAGAACTGCATAGTGTACTATAAACGTACTGTGCTCTCTTTGTGATTATTAATAATAAATATATGGTAACAGATCAAGGGAGCCCTGTACATGGGAAGATCTGTTCTCTGCAGCTTTTTATTTGCTTCCAAAGATTAATTATTAATCCCTTATTAATTCCCAGGCTGTCCTATTGTGTCTGGTATTGACTCTGTGACATTGACTCTTTTCTCTTCGTGTTTTTTTTTTTATTAACCCTTTTGTTGATCCACTACCTTTTTATGTTAAAGAAACAGGTGATATGATTTCTAATACTAAATCAATGGGACCCCTTACAGAATTAGTTATTCTTGTGACATTTAATATTAAAGTCTGCATACAAATATTCCTCATAACGATGGTTTGCGTGCTCTGGAACACGTCCTTCAAAAACGACGTGATCATTTACCTTCTAATTTATGCATTTTTGAGTTTGGCTGAATTGTTACTTTTAATTATTTTGTTTCTCAATCTTTTTTTTTTTTTTTTTTTTTTTCAAATTAAAGGAACTGCCATTATGATAATTTGTATGTCGGCTATTTAGAGGAACAATCCATTTTCGATCTGCAAAATAACATTTTCTGCCTGATATTTTACTTTGGAAAAGACACATCAGCGATGTCTTTGTTTTGTGGGGAGGAGACGTTTAATAGCTTTTAACATTCTAGCAATTCTCAATTCTTTCTGTGAACATTTCTGATTTACTGTGCAATACACGGGGATACAGGGAGAAAAGTCTAAATGTTGCTGCCCAATAAATTCTCAGAAATCAAGTAAAAAAAAAAAAAAAAACATTTTAATATTTAGCTATTTAATAAGTCACCAGGACATGCATTTTGATTTATTACATTTCTATAAGGAATATAAAAAAACAAATAAAACAATCAATTCCACCTAAATACCTAACTTGTGCTGCATAATGTGACCCTACCGACCTCCCTCTTCCCTAAGTGGCGCTGTATAATGTCCAGAGAGAGTTTTGGTGACTTTCTGCGCTAAAAAGACACCTACCTGCAGTAATCCTTAATGAACCCGAAGGAGAATTACTGTGTGGGAGAGATCGTCAGTGCCTGAGTAGAAATGAACGACTACCGGGGCAAACCCAAGACATAACCGACGCTGAGAACGAGTTTCTAAAGAGGTTTGGTTTCTCTTTATTCTATATTTCTAAACCAGTGTACGTGGGGAGTAATGATGTAGATCTGTGCCATTTACCCGGTTGGCTTCATTTCTTTACATTGAATTCAATGGGCTCTGCGTTAGCTGTTCATGAACCTTGCAATGAGATTTCAAGAGATAATGAAGTGTATTTCTGCCTCAGTAAAGAGATGATTCTTTAGCTTGTCCCTTGAATTTGATGTGTTTCGACCACTGGAACAATGCAAGTCATACCAAACTGAACAAAACAAAGCCCTATAATACTCTCATAATATCTACTGAGAGTAACAATTACCAGGCTTTATTACTGACAGGTAGAATTATATAGAGAAATTCACTACTGCTAGAGTTTATGAATTAACCCTGATACAAAGTTAAATCATTGACAGTGTTTCCCCTCTGCTGCGTGTTCCAACTGCCAGTGAGTTTAACAGTGTAACGACACATAAACCCCAGCCCAGCCCAGCCCAGCCCAGCCCACTAGAGATACTTTTTGCAACGCCCAAACTGCTGCACATTCCAGAGAGAGAGAGAGAGAGAGAGAGAGAGAGAGAGAGAGAGAGAGAGAGAGAGAGACTTTGGACTTTTAAGATCCTTTATTTAAATATTCCAAATAAAATCCATTAAAATTCAAATAAAGGTAAAACACAACAAAAGTTAAGATTCCTACTGCCTGAGCAAAATTTAAAAAATCCTAAAATATATCGTGTTCTCCTTAAAAACAGATTTTAAACAAAATAAAAGGATCATTAAAAAATCAATATTAAACAGTGTTTTTTTTTTCTTTGTTGAAAACAGATAAAAGACAAAATAAAAACACTATAAAACAAAAATTAAATAAAATTAGAACAAAAACTGGAGCTCCCCCTCCTCACTCACAGCACACAAGGCGTCTCCCACACACCACCTCTCCTGAAAGTCCTCCAGGTTACTGACCAGTTTAAAATACTCAAACTCTACTCTGATCTGGCTGACCACGAGTGTAACGACACATAAACCCCAGCCCAGCCCAGCCCAGCCCAGCCCACTAGAGATACTTTTTGCAACGCCCAAACTGCTGCACATTCCAGAGAGAGAGAGAGAGAGAGAGAGAGAGAGAGAGAGAGAGAGAGAGAGAGAGAGAGAGAGAGAGAGAGAGAGAGAGAGAGAGAGAGACTGACTTTTAAGATCCTTTATTTAAATATTCCAAATAAAATCCATTAAAATTCAAATAAAGGTAAAACACAACAAAAGTTAAGATTCCTACTGCCTGAGCAAAATTTAAAAAATCCTAAAATATATCGTGTTCTCCTTAAAAACAGATTTTAAACAAAATAAAAGGATCATTAAAAAATCAATATTAAACAGTGTTTTTTTCTTTGTTGAAAACAGATAAAAGACAAAATAAAACACTATAAAACAAAAATTAAATAAAATTAGAACAAAAACTGGAGCTCCCCCTCCTCACTCACAGCACACAAGGCGTCTCCCACACACCACCTCTCCTGAAAGTCCTCCAGGTTACTGACCAGTTTAAAATACTCAAACTCTACTCTGATCTGGCTGACCACGAGCACCCTGAACTGAACCACTAAACTGGTCAGTCCAGAACCAGAGAGTTGATTTTTCCTTGTCTTTAAAATAGCCAATTTTGCCTGTCCAATTAAAAAATTAATAAGAACACACCTGTTTTTCATTTTAAAACTGTATAGAACCCCAAAAATAAAAAGCTCCTTACTAAAAACGACCCCTAAATTATTCAGGATTCCCTGCAGTAAATTAAAAAGTGGCCGCAGCCTCTCACACTCACTGTAGGCATGAAAGAGAGTTTCCTCTGCTGAGCAAAAAGCGCACTGCTCACTGATGCTGGGGTCCACTCTATGGAGAAACCTGCCTGTGGACACAATGCAGTGTAGAATCTTCCACTGCAGGTCCCCCACTCTCTTGGCGAGAGGCGGCTTGTACAGCACCCTCCACACCGGCCTGTGCCCCTCCTCTACAGCCAAGTAAGCTCGCCACTTAGAGTCTACCAGACCCCTTAGCCTACTATACTCTGTGGCTTTAACACACAATTTGTATATCTGTTTTCCATTCATTGTGTGAAAGATAATTTCCTCCACATTCTGCAATTTAAGCAAAGTCCCTCCATTCTCTCCACCGCCCTCACCTTCCTCACCTACTGCTGGTGACACGATCATCCCTGGAAATAAGGAAAGCTGTCTCTGCTCTGTGCCTCTGGACAACTCCTCCCTCAGGACTGCCTTGAGCCGCGGGGAGAGGCAGCCCCTCAACTCACCCATCAGTCTTTCTGCAAGCCTCTCTGAGTGCCAGCCTAGCTGTGCAGTTAGCTGGGAGGCAGTTAGCCAGCAGGAGAGCTCAAGGTTTAACAGGTGGACCATCCTGGTTACACCTGCTTTTAAAAAACTGGCACAGAGCGTCATCGACTGGAGGAACTTAACTGGAAAGAGTGGATTAAAAAATAGGGGCTCCTCAAACAGGTCCTGCCCTGTCAAGGACTCCACATCCCTTTCCACCCTCACCAGCTGCCAGGCTTTTAAAATACTTTGATAAAAAGGAGGAAGTCCTGCTTTACTAAAACTGGTGTTCTCAATTAAAAACAGGTGTTTTCCTAACCCCAGCCCCCCAAATCTATTGAGAAGGAAACAGGCCAGCCTCTTCCAATGAGCCTCCTCCTCAGTGTACAGGAGTCTCTGAACCGCCTGCAGTCTGAAGGCTGCCACCCTGCTGGCAATGCTGACTAGCCCCTGCCCCCCCTCATCACTAGGGAGGTAGAGGACTGCCGGCCTCAAACTGTGTCTCCCGCTCCAAAAGAACTCCAGCAACACTCTCTGGATCTCCTTCACCAGGCCCTGGGGTGGGTCCAGGCATACCAGCTTGTGCCACAAGCTAGAGGCCACCAGATTATTAATAACAAGCACCCGGCCCTTGAAGGACAGTTGAGCCAGCAGTCCCTTCCACCTCTGCAGCCGCCCCCTCACCCTGTCCAACAAACCCTCCCAGTTCTTTTTCATGTAGTTTTCTGTTCCGAGGTGCACCCCCAACACTTTAATACCTGTTCTGTTCCATTTCAGCCCCTCAGGCAGGAAAGGAGGGGTGCCCTCATCCCAGCCGCCTGACAGGAAGGTGTCACATTTTGCCCAGTTTACTCTGGCAGAAGATGCTCTCTGGAACTCATTTAGAGTCTGCTGCAGCGCTTGGACATCTGCATCCCCCCTCACAAACACAGTCACATCGTCTGCGTAGGCAGACACCTTCACTGTGGCAGAGGAGGGTGTGGAGGGCGAGGAGGGCACTGTCCATCCAGCTAGCCTGACCCTCAGCAGGTGCAGCAGGGGCTCTATAACCAGTGAATACAGCATACCAGACAGGGCACAGCCCTGCCTTATACCCCTGCACACTGGGAAGGGCTGACTCAGCCCATTGTTGATCTTTAAAATACTAAAAATGTTGGAATATAAAAGCCGAATATAAGAAATAAAACCAGGACCGAACCCGAAGGCTTCCAGTGTATGAAAGAGGTAGGTGTGGTCGACTCTGTCGAAAGCCTTCTCTTGATCCAGGGAGACCATTCCTACATTAAAATCACAAATATCACTTACAGTTAAAAAATCTCGAATAAAAAACAAGTTATCAAAAATAGAGCGACCCGGTATACAATATGTTTGATCCATATGTATTACAGTTCCAATAACACTTTTTAATCTATTAGCGATTGTTTTGGATAAAATCTTTAAATCAGAACATAAAATTGACACAGGTCTCCAATTTTTAAGCTGGCATAGGTCTCCCTTCTTGGGCAGCAGTGTAACCACTGCCCTACGGCAGCTAAGAGGCAGTTCCTTGTGGCTGAGGCTCTCTCTCAGAACCTGGAGCAAATCCTCCCCCATTATATCCCAGAAATTATTATAAAATTCTGCTGGCAGTCCATCGATCCCGGGAACCTTTCCGCTGGAGAGCTGCTTGACAGCGGCGGTCATCTCCTGGTGGGTCAGCGGTGCGTCCAGCTGAATCTGCTCCTTCTCACTGAGGCTGGGTAACCCCTGGAGCAGCCGCTCAGTGTCCTCTATGTTGCACAGTTCTTTATTATAAAGTTCCTTGTAAAAACGCACCGCCTCTCTGCTGATTTCCTCCCGGGTGTGCAGTTCTTTCCCACCAGGAGTCCTGATACAACACAGCTGTCTACTGTCCGCTCTCTTCCTCTCCAGGTTGAAGAAGAAACTAGTGGGGGCATCCATGTCTCTCAACTCCATGAATCTGGAACGCACAATCGCCCCCTTCACTCTTTCCTTCAGCAAGCTCCCCAGCGCGATTTTCTGCTCCTTTAGGTTCTCCAGGGTCTGTTCTTTAAATTCTGAATTTAAACTTTCCTCTAGGAGGAGGATTTTGGACTCCAGTTCTCTCACGGCTGTGTTCAGTGACCTGGTTGCATTTATAGTATATTGTTGACAAAAACATTTAATTTGTATTTTGCCAATGTCCCACCACTGTCTTAAATCTTTATATTGTGCTTTTTCTTTTTTCCAAATTATCCAAAAAAGTTTGAATTGTTGCTTAAATTTTACATCTTGTAATAATTTTACATTGAAATGCCAGTAAGATGCTCTGTGGGGTTCTGATTGAATTATTACTGTAATTAATAGACAGTGGTGGTCAGAGAGACTACTGGGGATGATTCTTGCTTTGATAAATTTATTTAAATCGTTTTTAGAAGTATAAAACCGGTCTAGTCTTGCTCTATATACACAGTCTGTGTGATACTGAGACCAGGTGTATTGTCTTGAACTGGGGTGCAGGCATCTCCATATGTCAACCAGGTCACTGGACTCTAACAATGCAGCCAACTCTCTGGAGGACTGAGGGTGTGGTTCATCATTATTTCTATCAATATTAAAATTAACAGTACAATTAAAATCTCCTCCTACTACCACCACATCATTATTATTAATATTAAAAAGAGCTTGCTTTAATTTCTTAAAAAATAAAATTCGTTCCCCCCCTCTATTGGGGGCATAAATATTAATAAAAACATACACTGTACTGCCCAGCCTAGCTCTTACTTTTAAAATCCTCCCTTTCTCGATTTCATCCATATCTAGTAAAACTGCCCCCAGGCTGGGTTTAAAAAGCACGGCTACTCCTGCACTAGTACTAGCGCCGTGACTCATCACGCACAGCCCCTTCCACTCCGCTCGCCACGCCTCCTCATTCTCCTGATCCGAGTGCGTTTCCTGCAGAAACACCACCCCCGCCTGCTTCTGCTCTAAAAACCCGACTAGCTGCGCCCTCTTAAAAGACTGTCTGCAGCCGTTTAGATTAAAAGAAACAAAAACGCACCTTTCCATCATAGCTAAAAAAACTAACACACTAAAACAAGTAATAAAAGAAGTTTCATAAAACACAGCCATTTTTAAACAAGAGATTTTGAACCACTTTTAAGATCCTTTTTAATTTTCTGAACAATTTTTTTTAATCTATAACGTTTTGGCTGATCAAATTCTTCTATTGTGGCTTTCCTTGTTATAGCGTGAGCGGAGTGGAGAAATAACCTTAGATCAGGGAAAAAACTCTCTATTTCTACTCCCCTTTTCCCTTTTGTTTCTATCATAAAATCATTAACCTGCTCAAGCGTGTATAACTTTTTCTTACTGACGGGTTGGCTATCAGGAATGTCTGAGATAAGCGAGGAGTCAGAGAGCTCCCCCTCCATCTCACCCGCGCTGTCCTCTCGCTCGCCCCCGAGAATCCGCTCCTCCGCAGCTCCCTCCGACTCCTCGACACCGGTCTCTGCTACATCCGGCACCATTTCAGGAGGCTGTGATTCAGCTAGCGGAGAGTCTTGCAACGCGCCCGGCTCACCCTGCGATGTGCTCTCTTCCTCCGCGTTGGGAGGGACTGACGCCCCGCCAGGAGCCCGCAGTCTCCCTGTCTGCACGGGTTCGGAGTTCTGCACTGGCTGCGCTCTGCCATCCGGCAGCTCTGCAGCCTTCCGCTGAATTTGTGTCTTTTTCGCTACTACCTTGAATGATTCTTCACCATTCTCAGTAGTAGCGGTATTATCCTCCGAACCCGCCTTCCTCCCCGCCAGCATCGCCCTGATCCTGCCCTGTCTCCGCTCTAGCCTCCTTTCTCGGGCAGGCTTTCCTCTGGTGTCCCTGTTCTCCACAGTAAAAACACCTCATCGTTTCGGAACTGACAAAAACTACACAATTCATCCCTTCCACGTTAAAATTCCAGGCAACATTAATGACTTGATTAGGATCATTTAATAAGACAAACGCCTGCCTTCTAAACGACATGACGTGCCTAACACTGTTATTTTTGCACCCCAGCGGGATTCCCTTAATCGGGGACACCAGTTTACCAAAACGAGCTAAATTCTTTTCTAATTGCTCATTTTTTAAAAACAGAGGCACATTAGAAATAATAACTTTCGTAACCGGGGTTACTAGAGGGGAAACCTGAACAAATTCACCTTTCACTGTAAATCCTTCCTCTACCAGCTTGTGTACCAGAGACACCTCCACTAAAAATATTACCAGCGCTTTATTCATTCTTGACGCCGACATAATATTCTCAAACCCCACCACCTCTCCTACTGCCAGCAGGCACTCCTCCACCGAAACCCCGGGGTCAGGCAGGCAAAGGAGCCCGTGTCGACGGGTGAGAGCCCCCAGCCCTCCTGAACGAGACCCCATAACGGGATCTCCAAACACCCTCCAACAAACAAACAAACACACCACCCACAACAAACACACACACCACCACCCTACAAACAAACAAACAAACACACACACCACTAACCTACGAACAAACAAACACACAAAAAGAACAACTAAGTAACTATCAAAACAAACAAACAAACTAAATAAATAAATAAATAAATAGATATATAGATAAATAAATAAAGTTTTAAATGTCCCGGTCCTACCGCACCGGCGTTCCACCTCTCTGCAAGCCCTTCCCCCAATCCTCCACGAGAGAGAGAGAGAGAGATGCCCACACCCACAGGGATGGAAAATAAGACCCCTACTGCATCGCATTTTCATCCATTCGCCCCATAGCAGCCATTGCATGTATTGAAATAGTTCAGTTCTCAGTAAGAACTACTTAGACAATTAAATTATTACTGAAATGGTTACAAGTACCAGATGTTACAACAGTATGATGAAAATTGATGTGTTAGTAAGCTACCTGTATTGATACCAATATTGTAAAGTTACACACATAGCTTGAACATTATCATCATGCACAATAATGTAGCACCTATTCATAACAGAAATCAGATAGGGATCAGTCAGCTTATTCTGGGGGAAGCCTTCAGGTACAGTGATGGTCTGTCGTCAGGAGACCCACACTGGCCAACCTGCAATTACAGGTGCTCTCATGCAAATGCTGCGATATACATGGTCTCTGTGTGTGTATTAATGCCTCCTTAAAACATGAAACTGTACAAATGCAATAAAGAGGTTTTCTTTTCTTCTGAAGGTCTACGGTTGGCGTGACAATCCAAAATAATTTCAAAGACATTACAGTGGTTACCTGTAAAGGTAAGGTTCCTTTGTGATTTGATTATGTAAGTGATTTGAATTCTTAAATTAAAATAGTACAACCTTGAAGTAACCTAAACCTTTGGGCTAATTAACTAAATACTTTTAGGAAAAACAGCAATATAAAGGATGTCTAAATGTTTGTTTTGCAAGTATTTTTTACATGCAGTGAATATGTTCCATGTTTCTGTTGTCACAGAACAAGGCTGGACGTTTGTACCACATAACTTTTTAAATTAAACAAAACCTTTTTTTCTCACAAAACCCAGCGAGTCGAGATGTATTATAAAATGCACATTAAGTAGAAAACAGGAATGCAATTTCCTTATCATGTGCTGAATAGAAAGGGGCGAAATGCTTCTAATTATAAAGAAATGTCAAGTGTTGATACACAAGATCTTGATACAGAATTGTATTGATCTTATCATAACATACCACTTTGAAATATCGTGATCGAGAGATGTAAAAAAAGTACAAACAAAAATTGGATTACTGGAAAGAAATCAGTAATCAGAGAAAGTACTGAGACTCAACAGTCTCCTTCATTCTATTCTAATCACGTGACTGTGGTACTTGCAAATTTGCACCCAGTTCACTTTGAATATCTTTGGCAGTCAATCTGGGATTGTTATTAACCTTCCTGACAATTCTTCGGCTTGTTCTTGGTGAACAAACCTTCTTTCTTCCAGACCGAGGGAGCGTTGTGACAGTACCGTGAGTCTTGTACTTCTTGATAATAGAAACAGTTGTTGAAATTGGGATACTCAGATGCTTGGAAATCTTCTTGTATCCTGCTCCAGCTTTATAGCAGTAAATAATGTTGTATCTACAGTCTTCAGATAGATCTTTACTTTGTCCCATATTGACTTATTAGTAATGAGAGCAATCATCCTATGCCTAACCCTTTCATACTCTCTAAGAAAGTTCACCTACAATCCTGCATTTTCTAGAATCCGGTTCTGCATTATTATATTGAAATTTCCAGCAACCTGTAGCACCCTTTTCCTCATCCACAAAAACAAAACTTTTTTTCCTAAAAAATTCTTTGTTTTTGAGGAATTTCTAGAAGTTGCACGTTTCCACTGGGGTATGTAAACTTTTGCCTGCAAGAAATGACCAGAAACATACAAGAGAAGCACAAGCGAATATCAACAGTCTGTTTAATGAAATCGGGAATGGATCTTAAGCAAAGAGAAAACACAGTTCATTGAATTGGAATTCCAAGCCATGGGATAATTACTGTATCATTATAATAACCATTTGTATTTTTTTAAATTATATATATATATGTATATATATAAAAAAAATAATAATTAAACATACCAACCAGGGGAAAGAAAAAGAGATACACAGATACTGCAATTTATTATCATCATCATTAATCATTAGAATCACTATATATTTTTTTTCTTCATAAAGATAACTAGCTAGTGAAGATCACCTACCTATGTCTAACTATGGAAAGGGTAGAGGGGGTCGATTGACATTTAGCCTAAAATCTACCAGCCAAATTACAATTAACAAGAACACAACCCATCAGAATTATTTACAGTCAATGACACACTTTTAAAAGGTATGCAAAACGAAGAGTTGTCACTGGCCACGCTTCAGAACACTACACGCATGCGTGGCACTGTCCCGTGCGTAGGTGATTCTGAAACGCTGCCACCTGTAGGGAACAAAAAGAGTTCTCCCAAACGCAGCTTATATACAGAGACAAAAATTAGGACAGAAAGATAGACAACTGGACAGAAGCATAGATAGATAGATAGATAGACAGTTAGACAGATAGATAGATGACTCTGCCAGGTCCTGCTACCCTCTAACAGATCACTTTGGATAACCAAACGTCACCAAGGCTCCCCTTGATGCATCACACAGCCCTGCTGCTGATACAGGTAACGCAACACCAGACTCGACAGCTGACTTTTTCGCATAAAAAAATTCAGTTTTTTAAACGGGAAAATACATAGTACTGTCTTGTCACATATAAATAAGAAGAATAAACAGCCAGACATGTATGATCAACAGTGTGTGTGTGTATATATATATATATATATCGACAGACTGCTATCAGTAACAAGACAGGCATTTGCAATTTGAGAACACACACTGTGATTTTTTTTTTTTTTTTGGAAAATACAGCAGCCCAGCGCTTGCTTGCTTTTTTCTCTTTCTTTCTTTCTTTCTTTCTTTCTTTCTTTCTTTCTTTCTTTTTTTCTTTTTTTTTTTTTTTCTTTTAGTAAATTTCTTTCTTTCTTTCTTTCTTTCTGATCTTTTTTACTTTTGCATTGTTTTCTCTGGTTGCCGTGTTTATTGAATGCACAAAATAACTATCGTATATATACAATATATATATATAATATATATATATAATATATATATATTATATATATATAAATTACTATGATAAGCTAAGGCCTTGCTAATGATATATATTGGCAAAGCTGATATATTACTATGTGCATGTACATAGAAGACAAAATTAGTGCAAAATAATAACAATCATAATACATCTACAACAAAATAACAATATACATAATACAATAACACAAAACACCAACAACGGACAATCTCTCGAGTTCTTTTTGGCAATTCATATTCGAAAATTCAACTTGCATCAGTTTTTTTTCCAACATTTTTGCAGAACAGAGCTATATGGAGGAGTGTAGCGTGTCCTATTCATATAACCGGAGCACAGCTTGTGCAATGGGAAAGACACACGTCACTGACTGAAGCCGTCTGTTATATTAACTAACCATTGCTGGCTGTTTCTGGGGACTTTTAAACCTTTCACGAGCGAAATAGTTTAATAAATAAATAAATATGTTTTTCATCCCCACAGCAATAGATCAAACAAGACTCTACAGAGCTCTCGGAATCAAGTCTAGAATCCTAGACTGTAACTATTCACCTGTTACAGAAAACAGGCTTGGCCACTATAAAGCCATTTCTTCTTTAAGACAGAATGCAAAGTTCCTCCAAGCTCTGCATTGCTGTTAGAGTCAGCTCTCTGAATTTGGCGCGTGTAGACTGGACAGAAGGAATAGAGCTCAGTCACGTTTTTTGTAAGGGAAAGTGATTGTCGCTGGTGGCATGGTACTGAATAATAACATTGTAATAACACACTCCATTCAGGCACATAGAAGTACACAAACAAGACACTTGTGGACAATATATTAATCTGATTGATAGATAGATAGATAGATAGATAGATAGATAGATAGATAGATAGATAGATAGATAGATAGATAGATAGATAGATAGATAGATAGATAGATAGATAGATAGATAGACATAGATAGATAGATAGATAGATAGATAGATAGATAGATAGATAGATAGATAGATAGATAGATAGATAGATAGATAGATAGATAGATAGATAGATAGATAGATAGATAGATAGATAGATAGATAGATAGATAGATAGATAGATAGATAGATAGATAGATAGATAGATAGATAGATAGATAGATAGACAGACATAGATAGATAGATAGATAGATAGATAGATAGATAGATAGATAGATAGATAGATACATACTATCTAGATAGAGATAGATAGATAGATGAGACAGAGATAGATATCTATCTATCTATATCTATCTATCTTATCTGTATCCTAGCTATCTAACTACTAGATAGATAGATAGACATAGATAGATAGATAGATAGATAGATAGATAGATAGACAGACATAGATAGATAGATAGATAGATAGATAGATAGATAGATAGATAGATAGATAGATAGATAGATAGATAGATAGATAGATAGATAGATAGATAGATAGATAGATAGATAGATAGATAGATAGATAGATAGATTTAGATGTTAGGCAGTTAAAAGCAATGCGATTGGTCCACAGGGTTTCAGGAATGGGGTCAAAAGTTGAGCTGGATGCTCTGGATATTCTACTGAGGCTAAACTGGCTTCGCCTTTAACGCCCTGCCTCCGCGATTTAAAGGGGAGGAGAGTTTAGCCGCAGCATTGCAATATCCAGCCGTGGTTTTTGTTTTTCACGTTGAGAATGAAACACGCTCTTAACAAGATCGGAGGGAGGCACCCGACACTTAGAAACAGATTGTAAGTCATTGGATAAAAGCATTTCGCTGAAACTACACTCTGAGCGACATTAGAAGTGCAGCTGTTGCTAATAGGGTTCAATTTACAACAACATCTATAATACAATCAAGCATGTTTGAAATCAATTTAAAAAAACAACACAGTACACAGTTAATGCCCTTCTCTGTGATCTCAGTACTGTAGTTTATTGAGCATGCTGGAATGTTGTAAAATGTGGCGTTTTGATTCTTCACACAGTAACACCTGATAAAAGATTCCTGCATGGTAACATCTCGAGTAACTCGATTTTTCTGCTTTGCCGGGCTTTATTACACTTTGCAATGCTTTTACTGTGGGAATCTTTTATGAGGGTTAGTTTAGCAAACTTTTCTAAGCGTCGGGCTGCGGTATCCTTTATCGGAGGCTGGGACCCTTGCTCCCCCGACCCCTCACTCCAGCAGCCCCGCGACAGGGGGGTTCACTGGGGAGGCGGGCCCCGAGCTCTCGTGGCCCGCGGCCGTGCTGGATTCCTTCTTGTCGCTGTACTGGCCGATGAAGGAGCCGTCCTCGTTGAACTGCACGTCCACGCTGCCCCCATAGTCAGCCAGGCTGTCGTCGCTGCCCAGGGGCTTCAGATCCGCGATGATCGAGGTCTGGCTGCCGGAGTCGGGCTTCTCCTCGTTCTCACTGTGGAGAGAGAGAGAGAGAGAGGGGGGACCCCCCACCCATCCGTCGAATCACAGACAGACAGACGGACAGATAGATGGATGGATAAAAAATTTTTTTTAAATTCATAGTATATATATATTTTAAATAAAATATGTACCGATCAAAGTGGTCAAGATATAAAATGTATATATATATATATATATTATATCTGCGTAGGGTGTGTGACTCTGTGTATATATTTCTATAGATATATATATAATCTGCGTGGGTGTGTGACTCTGTGTGCGTATGTTTCTTCTCGAGAGTTGGAAAGGTCTCTGAGACACGAGGTCACTGTCGTAACCATTACTCTCGTTTTGGAGGAAACACACAGGTTAGGGTTACTGTGAAAGCAGGACCATCAGCACAGAGAAACAGAGGATTGACAGAGAGAGCTGTGAGGCTAACCCTCCCCCTCTGCCTCCCCCCTCTCCCCTCCCTCTCTCTGCTCCCTTGCCCCTCCCTGTCTCTCCTCCTCACAGCAACACGCACAGCTATGGACAACAGCTTTGCATCTCCTAAGATTTGGATATAATTTAATAGAAAACAAACTGTATGTGAACATAACATCGTGCAAATAAATGAAAATACAAAATGATATGACAAAAAAAAAAAGCCTAGGGGAAGCGTTCTGTTCGGTGATATTTTAACGTGGCATTATTCAGCGGGTTTCATTCAACTGTGACGCGACTACTTCGATCTACAGGGGGATGCAAAACCTTTTGCCACAGCTTCTCAAAAGGATCAACAGGTGAAGCACAGTCACAGTTTAATGAAGCACCTGTACTCTCCGAACGTCTCGTCCTTCATGGGCCGGGCCTCTGAGTCCACCTGTCCTTCCTCCTTGGCCTTCACTGTGGACAGACAGACAGGAGCAAGTCAGTCACTCGGAGTGTGTGTCTCTCTCTCTCTCTCTCTCTCAATCTGTCTCTCTCTGTGCCTCAATGCATCTCAGTGTGTCTCACTGTATCTCGGTGTGTTTCTCTCTGTGTCTCAGGGTCTAAGTGTGTCTCAGCATATCTCAGTGCCTCTCTCTCTCTCTCTCTCTCTCTCTCTCTCTCTCTCTCTCTCTCTCTCTCTCTCTCTCTCTCTCACCAGAGTATTTGCCCCCTCTGCTCCTCTTGATGAAGCATCCAATGAGCAGGATAAGCAGCAGCAGAATCACGGCGCTGATCAGCCCGATGAACCAGCCCTGTGTGGCAAACCCATCGTGGAGCTCAGAGAGGGCTGCAGAGAGGAGAGAGGAGAGAGAGGGGGTGAGAGAGAGGAAAGAGGGGGCAAGAGAGAGGAGAAAGGAGAGAGGAGGACAGAGAGAGGAGGATAGAGAGAGTGGAGAGGGAGAGGAGGAGAGGGGGTGAGAGAGAGGAAAGAGGGGGCAAGAGAGAGGAGAGAGGAGAGTGGGGCAAGAGACAGGAGAGAGGGAGAGAGGAGGACAGAGAGGGAGAGAGAGGAGGAGAGAGGGGGTGAGAGAAGACAAGAGAGTGGAGAGAGAGAGGAGGAGAGAAAGGAGGAGAGGGGGAGAGAGGAGGTGAGAGGGAGGGAGAGAGAGGAAGAGAGAAGAGAGAGAGAAGAGGCGAGAGAGAAAACAGGAGGGTTCGAGGAGAGAGCTGCTCTGTTCTGCTCTGCTCTGCTCTCACCCGGGCCGGCAGTCTGGATGCTGTGCTCCCAGAAACACACGTCAGCCGTTTTATTCTTCACGGTGAATTGAACCCGGTAACTCGTCCCAGGCTCCAGGTTCTGGATCTGATAGAAGGACTGGGTCGAGCTCACCTTCTCCAGAACCTGCCAGCGACTGTTAGACCCTAGAGGGGCAAGAGAGAGAGGGGTGAATGCAGTCAAGAGGGAGGGAAAGAAAGAAAGAAAGAAAGAAAGAAAGAAAGAAAGAAAGAAAGAAAGAAAGAAAGAAAGAAAGAAAGAAGGCAGGCAGACAGACAGACAGGCCTCTACAAAGGCAGAAAGACAGACAGACAAAGAGGCAGGCAGGTACAGTAGGTGTAAAGGCAGGCAGGCAGTGTGTTATAAAGTCAGGCAGTGTGTTATAAAGGCAGGCAGTGTGTTATGAAGGCAGGCAGTGTGTTATGAAGGCAGGCTTCACTCACGGTGTTTGTTGAGGTATTGAATTTGAAACTCCACGCCCCTGTAGCCCTCGCGCGGGACCCAGCTGATATTAGAGTAGGTCTTTCCAGAGACCATGCTGATGTTGTCCAACTTGGGCAGGGCTGCACCACACACAGACGCACAAAGACATAAACACAGACACACAGAGACACACAGACAAATACACAAACACGCAGAAACACAGTTTAGTTCATGGACTATTATCTTAACTAATAGTACAGTGACCGTACCCTCTTCTCCCATTGCTTTCTATGGCGTTCAGCAGTTCTGTTATTGCCCAATAATGGTACAGCAAATAAGGCACACTCTTGGCTGCAGTTCTTACCTCCCTCCAGCAGGGCGGAGCCCTCAATGAAGGCATGCGGCCCCACTCCAGCGCTCGTGCGCGCTTTCAGATAGAACCGGTACAGGCTGCGCGGGTCCACTTCCAGCACGGTCCAGTTTAACTCATGCGGCTTGAACTCCACGTCGTTCAGGTGGCTGTTCCCAGATTCATTGACTGGAGAGACAGAGAGGGGGAACAGGAGAAAGAGGCACTTCAATACTGCTGCTCTGTTTGAACTGTTTGAGAGAAAGTGAGAGAGGAGAGGAGAGGGGAAAGGAGGGGGAGGAGAGGAGAGGGGGAGAGGGGGGAGGAGAAAGAGAGGAGGGGAAGGAGGTGAGAGGAGAGAGGAGGGGAAGGAGGTGAAAGGAGCGAGGAGGGGAGTCAAGAGGAGAGGAGAGGAAAGAAGAGGAGGGGAGAGGAGGGGAGAGGAGGGAAAGGAGAGGAGGGGGAAGGAGGAGGAGAAACAGGAGGGGGAGAGGAGAGAGAGGGGGAGAAGAGAGAGAGAGAGGGGAGAGGAGAGAGGAGAGGAGAAGAGAGGAGGGGAGAGGGGGGAGAGGAGAGGAGAGGAGGGGAAGAAGAGGAGAGGAGAGTGGGGAGGAGGAAGAGGAGGGGGATAGGAGAGGAGAGAGGAGGAAGAGAGGATTGGAAAGAGGAGGGGGGAGGAGGAGAGACAAGGAGAGAGGGAAGGAAAGAGAAGAGGAGAGGAGAGAGGAGAGGAGGGGGACATACTCACTCTGCTGGTAGTGAAGCTCGTATCCAGTCAGATTCCCGTTGGGCTGCAGGGGGGGCTGCCACTGCAGAATCAACAGCGACTCTGAGGGGCTGTCCAAGGAGAGAAAGGCAGGGGGGCCGGGGACTGGAGAGGGGAGAGTAGGGGAGAACCGGGCTGAATATTTACACTACATACATACATATATACTCACTCAGTATTTCACCATCCAATAACTTTCTAATTTCTTCCTCTCCACCTCCCCAATCTCTTACCCCCCTCGGGCGTGTCGAATCGCAGCGGCTCGCTGGCCGGCCCCTCCCCTCTCCCATTGAAGACCCTCACTTCCACGTAGTAGACACTGAAGGGCTGCAGGCCAGAGAGCAGGGCGTGGCTCCGCCCCCCCGGCACGGTGAGGGAGAAGCGATCCGACGCGTGGCGCTTCGGTCTCTCCAGCAGAGTGCGGGACCGCCAATAATGAACCTGAGAGACGGGGGGGGGGGGGGGGGGGTGAGCTGTGAGTGTGAGTGTGAGAGTGAGTGTGCGTGCGAATGAGTGCAAGTGTCCCCTCACCTTGTATCCTTTCAGGTGGCCCCTCACACTCTCTCTGGGAACAGGGCTCCAGGTCACATTGACCAGGGTGCGATTGAGAAACTCCACAGCTACATTCATAGGACTAGAGAGAGGCACTGAGAGAGAGAGAGAGAGAGAGAGAGAGAGGAGGAGAGAGGAGAGAGAGAGAGGAGAGGAACAGTTAATCACACTGTTTAATCGCAGAGATATACCGAGACACACACACACGCACACACACTCTCCCTCTTTCTCTCTCTCAGAGACACTCACAGTCCTCTCCTGAGTGCCCCGTGATGGTGTCAGGCTCGGGCCCCGGGCCCCTCTCGTTGGTGGCCCTCACTCTGATGTGATAGGGGGTGAAGGGGGGGGTCCCCGTCACCACAAACACGGGGGACTCGGTGTACGCCTCGCGCCACTCCGACTCGTCAGCCTGCCGCCACAAAACCTGGTACTTGAACCCTGGCCCGCACCACTGCAGCTGCCTGATAGGCTGAGAGAGGGAGGCGAATAACAGTGATAATAATAATTATCATACTAATGCATTTTTAAAATCGCACCCTCCAGTACCCCTATACGTACCTGCCAGTGGATGATCATGTTATCAGTCTGGTTCCCCTCTCCTCTCACTCCAGTCGGGTTACTGTCTGGAGCTGAAACGCATCAAAACAAGACAGTCAGGGACTCGCACACACTCTCACACTCGCGCGCTCGAATGCCATTTTGTGGCAGGTGTTTGTGTGCAGTGCGTTGTCCAGCGTCAGATGAGAGTCTCCTGTGTCAGGCTGTCTGTGTCAGTGTGTCTGTCTCAGTGCGTGTCTGTGGCTGTGTGTGCGTCGATTGCTGTTTACCTGAGGCAGGTGTTTCGAGGGAGTCCGACACCTCGCTGGCTCTGCTCTTTCCCAGCGCGTTGACGGCAATGACTCGGAACTGGTACTTCAGGAAGGGGTAGAGGTGGAGCAACGCGGCTGTCTCACTGTCCTTCACTCTCGTCAGCTCACTCCACACATCCTGATTCAGCATAGTCGAGTACTCTATCACATACTCTGTAAAGCAGACACACAGACATCGAGACACACAGTATGGTTATAAATACTAGATGAGTTTGATGAAATGGAACAGATTGCTTAATCTTTTTCACATTGATTTACAGACTTATCTGCGGGACAGTTCTTAGTCAGCAAGGGCAGTTTGGGGCAGTTCTTACCCAGTATGGGGCTGTTGTGGTCGTTGCCAGGGGTCCAGGACAGGACGACGCTGCGACTCTGGGGGTCCGAGAGCACAAGGTCAACTGGGGGGTCTGGAGAATCTGAAGAGAGAAAGCAAGAGAGAGAATAATTAAAACCAGCAAGCAGGTCTGCGGTCTGCTTTACAAAGTGCGTCAGGCCAGCGTGGTTTCACAGCACAATGGAAACAAGGTATCACTCACCGAGGACCAAGAGTCTGCCGCTGGCCTCATCGGAGTCGATTGACGAGGCTGCAATGCAGGTGTACACTCCCTCATCCTGCTCCTCCACCTCATCGATAACCAGCTTGTGACCATCGAACACGTACCTAAAACAGGGAGGTCACAAATACACTCAGTGACAAGCGTTTCCACTGGAAGTCTGATTAAAGACCTCGAGAAAGGCTTCCAGTGGAAATGCTTGTTGTTGAATTTGTGAAGTTTCTTGTAGTGTTTCTGTTGAAGATGCTGAGAAAGGTTTCTCTCCGTCTTTGTGAGTGTAGGTGTGCTTCCTCACTTGCTGCTGTCGGCTGTCTCTGCGATCTTGTGCCCGTCTCTCCTCCACATGGGGTCCGGCTGTTTGGAATGGAAGTGGCGGCTGTCGTACGACGCTTTGCAGCTGAACTCAGCCGTGCCTCCACTGGGCACACTCTGATCACGAGGCGGGACCACAATCACCGTCTTATCTGAGGGGGGGAGACAGCGGTTCATTTATACAGGACACTGAGGTGTATTGAGGTGTATTAAGGTGTATGGAGGTGTATGGAGGTGTATGGAGGTGTATTGAGGTGTTTATTGAAGAGTGTGTGGAGGTGTATGGAGATGTTTATTAGGGAGGTTATTGAGGTGTATGGATACTGTAGTGTTAGATTCTCACTGCGGATCTCCAGGGTGGCGCTGATGGAGATGTTCTCTGCCTCGGGGTTTGCGGTGCAGATGAACTGCCCGCTGTCCTCTCGAGACGCAGAGGTGATGTGCAGGGTCCCATTAGTGTAGAGAGAGAAGCGTGGGTTCTCCAGGATAGAGAATGAGTCTTTACCATCGCGGGACCTGAGACACACAGACAGCGACACAGAGACATGCAGATGCACAGGGACACAGAGAGACACAGAAACACAGAAGGCGACACAGAGACAGACAGAGACACACAGGGACGCACAGAGAGGGAGAGACCCAGATTTGGTTTCATGAAAACTTTGCATTGACTACCGCAACGTGTGTTCTCCTGCCAGACTGTCCAATCTAGAATATTCCCTTACTCCCTCCAGCCTCTCTGGTGCATTCTCTCGTCAGGCTGTGCAGTTCGCGACTGTTCTAGAGTGTAGGTTCTCTCACCCAACAATGCCGAGCTAGACTTTTCTAGAGTGTTCCCTTACCAGGTCACCTCTGGCCTCGGTGCTCCAAAGTTCCTGCAGTCCAGGAAGGCTTCCTGATCCTCGGCCACGATGTAGAGCTGATCATCAGGAGAGAGGATCTGAGCGGGGAGGCCTGAGGAGAGACAGAGAGAGGAGCGAGTCAAATACAGAGAGCGAGAGAGAGAGAGAGAGTGAGAGAGAGCGAGAGAGGAGAGACACAGGCAGGCAGAGACTCACTGATGACGTAGATGTAGGCGTTAGCGATGATGGTCCCATGAGTGTTGTTGGCCTCACACTGGAACACGCTTGTGTCTCTTGACTGCACATTGTGGAGAATCAGAGAGCTGCCCTTCACACTGTGACTGAGTTCCGAGTCTGTGTCTGAGAGGGAGGGAGGGAACTCGCTTTAGTCTCCTATTCTGTATTAACAGGCACACAAATTCAAATTCAAAAGATGCATTATCGGCATGACATAATCAATTTTTGCCAATGCACTTAAACAACAAACAACAACACAACTCATCAATACAAAACTTTGGCACACACACCCAGGCACACACTCTCACTCACCCTCCTCTCTCTCGCTCTCTCTCTCTCTCTCTCTCTCTCTCTCTCCTTCTCACACTATCACTGTCTCACACACTCACTCCCTCCCTCTCACCTGTGAGGGGCTCCCCGTTGATCTTCCAGACCACGCTGGGTTTGGGTTTCCCCTCCACGTCACAGTTCAGACGCACCGTCTCGCCCGGCCCGTACACCCCGCTCTCCGGCTGCCTCACCCAGTAAGGGGCGGCTGCACAGGGAGAGACAGGGAGGTTAACCCAGCGGGAGACACACAGAGGGAGACGCACAGGGAGACAGATAGACAAGCAGATGGAAAAATAGTTTCCCCCCCTCCTCTCTTACCCTCCACAGAGACGATGTAGATGTGTGTCTCTCTGCCCTCCACGTTGCTCACAGTACACTGGTACTCTCCATCGTCCGACTCTGTGATGTTCTCGATTCTCAGCAGTTTGTTGAAATTCTCCAGGATTGCTCTCCCCTCCGGCATCACCCCTTCCCTCCGCACCCAGGTCATCTCAGGGGTTGGGCTGAAACCATTCAATAAACAATCAATAATGAATAATGAAAATCTGCTCGCTTCCCTCTCCTGGCCTCCCTCTCCCCTTTCTCCTCCTCATCCTCATCCTCTCCTCTCCTGTTCCCTACCCTACTCTCTCCTCTCCTCCCTCCCCTCCCCTCCTCTCTGTACTCACAGCCCCTCTGCAATGCACTCCAGCTCCAGGCTGTGTCCTCTCAATGCCACGTGTGAGCTCCTCTCTCCTTCGGGCATCAGCAGGCGGGGCCTGCGGTTTTTCACCGAGTTCGCTGCAGGAAAACCAGACCCAATCGACAATCAATAATCAATAACCCTTAACCAGGAATGAGACAGACAGAAAAGGGTGAGATGCAGGCAGGCAGCAAAAGGTGGCCATTCTGCACACGAGCGCAACAGCTGTAGGTCAAAAACGGCTTGGTAGCTTTTTCACTCAAAGTTTGCAGACAGGCTTCAGGGATCTGAACCATTCCATAGGCAATAATGCTCTGTATTAATTACAATGAAGAAGGTAATTATTATATATAAAATGAAGTCTCAATCCTTAAATTCTAAGTGATGAACAGCTGGCCACAGTCTCCTGAAACCACGTTCCGAGCCCCAAAGAGAATTCGTGCTCCCCTGGGCTTTACCACCAGGGCGCGGCTAGCAATGGTGGAGCGGCCACGTCATGTGCACACTCGCAGTCTCGCTCGCACACTCACAGTCTCGCTCGCACACTCACAGTCTCGCACGCGCAGCTCGATGGGCTCTTTCTGCACGATGGTGCGCGCTCCGATGAAGTGCGCGTGACACATGTAGTTGTTCTTGGTGTCGCCTTTTTCCACATTCGAGAAGTACAGGTTACCGTTGCGACCCTGAGTCACCCGCGGGCTCTGAGTGAAATGATGCAGACCTGGAGAGAGACATAGAGAATAATTAATGTTACTTCATTCTTATAATAATTACTTACATATTATTTTTACAAGATTTCAAGAGACCGGAGTGTACAGGAGAGGGACTGTGGTACCGGGTTTCTTCAGCGGGACCCAAAGACGAATTCGTGGCTCGCTGGGCTTACGGAGGGAGGTCGAGGGGCGGCTAGCAATGGTGGAGCAGGCGAGGCCATTAGGTTGTAGACACTCGCAGTCTCGTATTATGCACTCACGTTCCGTCCACACTCACACTTGCGGCGAGCGCACAACACACACACACACACAAACACACACACACAACACACACACACACACAACTGGGGTCGCTTACGTATGTCTATCCAGTAGATTGGGCAGCTCTGTGCAGAAGACTGGGGGCTTGGCGCACGAGTAAGACGCTCTCCCCTCTGACTGAGGGCTTGATCGTCACTTCCATAAGAGGAAGCCACTTCGGGGGACCCCAAATATTTGTATTATTATTATTATTATTATTATTATTACACACACACACACACACACACACACACACACACACACACACACTGGGGTCGCTTACTCATGTCCATCCAGTAGATTCTGGGCAGCGCTGTGCTGACTGGGGGCTTGCAGGGCAACACAACGCTCTCCCCCACCTCCACCTCGATCGGGGCGATCGTCTCCTTCTGCCACTTCGGGGGACCTGAGGAGGGGGGGGGGGGGGCAGACAAACAACACCCTCGATTACAAACCTGCTGGCCGGTCAGTCAGGGCTCGACACAAGACACAATCGGCCGACATTGCAGTCTGCGATTGCAAGGTACAGATTGACAACATGAAGGGAGGACCTCGAGACCGAGTGACCTTCAGTCTGCTGAATTATTGTGCTGAATTTGAAACGCCATTGCTCGTCTATTCAGTTTGAAACAAACAAGCCTTTAAAATCTTAACAGGAGATCAGAGAGTTAACCCTTACAGATAGTTTCACCGCAGAGCAGAAGCCAGGACCAGAAGATGACGCAGGTGGGACTCTTCACACAGAGAGTGGTGAGGGGATGGAATGGGTCTCATTCTTATGTTCTTAATAATACAAGCTAACACAGACACAGATTATAGTTTGTCTGCAGCTTTAACGAAACTGAACTCTGGGAGACTGTATTACACTAAAACAGACAACAAGGAGGAATCCTACTGTCGTTTCAAACTGGAGGTACACTCTGTGACCAGCAGATGGCGCCCTATCCCCTGTTACAGGAAGGAGAGTTCCACTCTGTTCTGCACAGTAGGATGCAGGTTTTTGATTTCACGTCTCGTTCACTGCATTGCTTTCCTTTGCATCTCTTTGATCAACTATAAACGAATAAAAACGGGGTCCAGTATTTGATCCAGTGATATCATTAGTATAACAAAATTACATTTGGTAGGCAGGTGATAATGGTGCTAGTGCTGTAAGAAGTAAGGAAATGGATTTTAATGTCCTTGGCATTATAGAGTTAGACTATGCATTGGGCCCCCTTATAAAAATTTAACACCCACCTCTTAACCATACCACTTCACCAGACCTATCTGTGCTTTGCAATGCTTCCCTATGCTTTACCAGACCTCTCTGTGCATTTTCAATGCTTCCCTATGCTTTACCACACGTCTCTGTGCTTTACAATGCTTCCCTATGCTTTACCAGACCTCTCTGTGCTTTACAATGCTTTCCTATGCTTTACCACACCTCTCTGTGCTTTACAATGCTTCCCTATGCTTTACCAGACCTCTCTGTGCTTTACAATGCTTCCCTATGCTTTATCAAACCTCTCTGTGCTTTACAATGCTTCCCTATGCTTTACCACACCTCTCTGTGCTTTACAATGCTTCCCTATGCTTTACCACACCTCTCTGTGCTTTACAATGCTTCCCTATGCTTTACCAGACCTCTCTGTGCTTTACAATGCTTCCCTATGCTTTACCAGACCTCTCTGTGCTTTACAATGCTTCCCTATGCTTTACCACACCTCTCTGTGCTTTACAATGCTTCCCTATGCTTTACCAGACCTCTCTGTGCTTTACAATGCTTCCCTATGCTTTACCAGACCTCTCTGTGCTTTACAATGCTTCCCTATGCTTTACCAAACCTCTCTGTGTTTTACAATGCTTCCCTATGCTTTACCAGACCTCTCTGTGCTTTACAATGCTTCCCTATGCTTTACCAGACCTCTCTGTGCTTCATCATGCCTTATTAGACTCTGCTGTGCTTTTACTGCGTGACACTATTCCTACAGCTTTAAATGATCCCCAGGCTTGTCTGTGTTGTAAGCTGAGAGCTGGCAGCGCAGCCAGGGTGTAATTCTCTCTCCTGAGGGTTGGGGTTTGTGGTGATATCGACTGACCCTGCTGCTGCCTCACAGCCTCTCACCAACCCACTGGGGACTGGGAAGATAAAACTGTCAGCAGGAGGTACAGACAGACAGACTCAGCTACATATTCATTCTCTCTCCTCTCTCTCTCTCTCCTCTCTCTCTCTCCTCTCTCTCTCTCCCTCTCCCTCTCCCTCTCTCTCTCTCTCTCCCTCTCCCTCTCTCCCTCTCTCCCTCTCTCTCTCTCTCAATTTAAGTAGGGTGCATCAGTTTTATTTAAAACGATTATCACATATTTAGATAATGTTTTGTTCCTTGAAGAACGATCACAGCCCTGCTCGGCGCTCTGCGTATCGATTTCAGACAGTGTTTTGTCACCCGGGACTGAGGAAATGAGGCTTTGACATCACCGGGAGCCTGTTTCCTTGGAAACTGTTGTCGTGGAGATGCCAGAGAAGGGGGAGGGAGGTGGAGGAGGGAAGGAAGCAGGTAGCATTTGCACTGTTTTTGTAGCGTCTCAGTGGCATCCTTCCCCCCTGGCCACTGCTGTGCATTCACAATCAGAGCTAGCAGTTATCAACAGCATGTACAGAATAAGAGTTAGCAATAAGCAATTTAATAGAAATGGATAAGTGGTATTTAAGACCTTTATTAGGCAAGCAATTCCGGTGTTAATATTGTGGTAACGTATATTGAAATGACTGGTTTAAGGTATTGATGTGTTTTCAACATGCATGTACAAATACCGACAGAGAGGGGAAGCAGGCCCAATACCCTGAGCTAAACAACGTGAATATCAAGTGTCATCACTCCTGGAGAAGGCTCTCCAGCTATGTGAGAAATGTAAAGTGACAGTGCAGTATTAGCGCAGTGCTGTGCAGTGCAGTGTGGTACAGTGTCAGGGCTGTGGTGCAGTGCAGTATTAGTGCAGTGCAGTGCAGTGCAGTAATAGTGCAGTGCAGTATTAGTGCAGTCCCAGCTCGTCTCTTACTCTCAGTGATGAGTCTGCTCTCTGCAGTTATGGCGGTCCCCAGTTCGTTGGCCGCATAGCAGCGGTACAGCCCCTGGTACTTTTGGAAGGACGAGCCACTGTTGCCATTGGTGACGATGGAGAAGGTTCCAGAACCAACGTGGGTCACAATCTGGGGGTCAGCCTTGGGGTCAAAGAACTGGCCATTCTTGGTCCAGCGAAACCTAACGGACAGACAGAGGCACAGACAAACAGACAGAGGCACAGACACACAGGCACAGACACACAGACAGAGGCACAGACACACAGACAGAAGCACAGACACACAGACACACAGACACACAGACAGAGGCACAGACACACAGACAGAGGCACAGACACACAGGCACAGACACACAGACAGAGGCACAGACACACAGACAGAAGCACAGACACACAGAGGCACAGACACACAGACAGAGGCACAGACACACAGACACAGACACACAGACAGAGGCACAGACACACAGACAGAGGCACAGACACACAGACAGACAGAGTCACAGACAGACACACAGACAGACAAACACACAGAGACACACAGAGAAAATAAGGGTCAAATACAGGGGGATTATAAAGTAAACTAATCATCAGTTGAATGCAAAAT